>NW_026279986.1:0-7500 GCF_023373465.1 Oncorhynchus keta | reverse complement strand
TGGACTGACTCTCCAGAGTACTGATAATGATGTGAATCAAATGTGTTGACTGACTGGACTGATTCTCCAGAGTACTGATAATGATCTGAATCAAATGTGTTGACTGACTGGACTGACTCTCCAGAGTACTGATAATGATCTGAATCAAATGTGTTGACTGACTGGACTGATTCTCCAGAGTACTGATAATGATCTGAATCAAATGTGTTGACTGGACTGACTCTCCAGAGTACTGATAATGATCTGAATCAAATGTGTTGACTGGACTGACTCTCCAGAGTACTGATAATGATCTGAATCAAATGTGTTGACTGGACTGACTCTCCAGAGTAATGATAATGATGTGAATCAAATGTGTTGACTGGACTGACTCTCCAGAGTACTGATAATGATGTGAATCAAATGTGTTGACTGGACTGACTCTCCAGAGTACTGATAATGATGTGAATAAAATGTGTTGACTGGACTGATTCTTCAGAGTACTGATAATGATCTGAATCAAATGTGTTGACTGGACTGACTCTCCAGAGTACTGATAATGATGTGCATCAAATGTGTTGACTGGACTGACTCTCCAGAGTAATGATAATGATCTGAATCAAATGTGTTGACTGGACTGACTCTCCAGAGTACTGATAATGATCTGAATCAAATGTGTTGACTGACTGGACTGATTCTCCAGAGTACTGATAATGATCTGAATCAAATGTGTTGACTGACTGGACTGACTCTCCAGAGTACTGATAATGATCTGAATCAAATGTGTTGACTGGACTGACTCTCCAGAGTAATGATAATGATGTGAATCAAATGTGTTGACTGGACTGACTCTCCAGAGTACTGATAATGATGTGAATCAAATGTGTTGACTGGACTGATTCTCCAGAGTACTGATAATGATGTGAATCAAATGTGTTGACTGGACTGATTCTCCAGAGTACTGATAATGATGTGAATCAAATGTGTTGACTGGACTGACTCTCCAGAGTACTGATAATGATCTGAATCAAATGTGTTGACTGGACTGATTCTTCAGAGTACTGATAATGATCTGAATCAAATGTGTTGACTGGACTGACTCTCCAGAGTACTGATAATGATGTGAATCAAATGTGTTGACTGGACTGACTCTCCAGAGTAATGATAATGATGTGAATCAAATGTGTTGACTGGACTGACTCTCCAGAGTACTGATAATGATGTGAATCAAATGTGTTGACTGGACTGACTCTCCAGAGTACTGATAATGATCTGAATCAAATGTGTTGACTGGACTGACTCTCCAGAGTAATGATAATGATGTGAATCAAATGTGTTGACTGGACTGGACTGACTCTCAGAGTACTGATAATGATCTGAATCAAATGTGTTGACTGGACTGACTCTCCAGAGTACTGATAATGATGTGAATCAAATGTGTTGACTGGACTGACTCTCCAGAGTACTGATAATGATCTGAATCAAATGTGTTGACTGACTGGACTGATTCTCCAGAGTACTGATAATGATCTGAATCAAATGTGTTGACTGGACTGACTCTCCAGAGTACTGATAATGATCTGAATCAAATGTGTTGACTGGACTGATTCTCCAGAGTACTGATAATGATCTGAATCAAATGTGTTGACTGGACTGATTCTCCAGAGTACTGATAATGATCTGAATCAAATGTGTTGACTGGACTGATTCTCCAGAGTACTGATAATGATGTGAATCAAATGTGTTGACTGGACTGACTCTCCAGAGTACTGATAATGATCTGAATCAAATGTGTTGACCCGACTGACTCTCCTGAGTAATGATAATGATGTGAATCAAATGTGTTGACTGGACTGACTCTCCAGAGTACTGATAATGATCTGAATCAAATGTGTTGACTGGACTGACTCTCCAGAGTACTGATAATGATCTGAATCAGGAGAGTTAACGAGGACGGGGCCTTCATCTAGCTGTGGTATACCAGGAGAGTTGGCAACAGGGATGAGGGCTTCATCCTAGCTGTATACCAGGAGAGTTAGCAGGGATGAGGGCCTTCATCCTATGCTGTATACCAGGAAGTTAACAGGGATGAGGGCCTTCATCCTAACAGCTGTATACCAGGAGAGTTAACAGGGATGAGGGCCTTCATCTAACAGCTGTATACCAGGAGAGTTAACAGGGATAAGGGCCTTCATCTAACAACTGATATGCCAGGAGAGTTAACAGGGATGAGGGCCTTCATCCTAACAGCTGTATACCAGAGTTAACAGGGATGAGGGCCTTCATCTAACAGCTATACCAGGAGAGTTAACAGGGATGAGGGCCTTCATCTAACAGCGGTATACCAGGAAGAGTTAACAGGATGAGGGCCTTCATCTGAACAGCTGTATACCAGGAGAGTTAACAGGGATGAGGGCCTTCATCTGTAGCTGTATACCAGGAGAGTTAACAGGGTGAGGGCCTTCATCTAACATCGGTATGCCAGGAGAGTTAACAGGGATGAGGGGGCCTTCATCTAATAGCTGTATACCAGGAGGAGAGTTAACAGGGGTGAGGGCTTCATCTAATAGCTGTATACCAGGAGAGTTAACAGGGATGAGGGCCTTCATCTAACAGCTGTATACCAGGAGGAGAGTTAACAGGGATGAGGGCCTTCATCTAACAGCTGTATACCAGGAGAGTTAACAGGGATGAGGGCCTTCATCTAACAGCTGTAGGAGCCTTCACCAGGAGGAGTTAACAGGATGAGGGCCTTCATCTAACAGCTGTATACCAGGAGTTAGTTTCATCTACAGGGGATGAGGGCCTTCATCTAATACCAGGAAGTTAACAGGGATGAGGGCCTTCATCTAACAGGAGAGTTAACGGTTCATACCAGGAGAGTTAACAGGGATGAGGGCCTTCATCTAACAGCTGTATACCAGGAGAGTGAGGGCCTTCATCTACTGTATACCAGGAGAGTTAACAGGGGTGAGGGCCTTCATCTAACAGCTGTATACCAGGAGAGTTAACAGGGATGAGGGCCTTCATCTAACAGCTGTATACCAGGAGAGTTAACGGGATGAGGGCCTTCATCTGGCTGTATACCAGGAGAGTTAACAGGGGTGAGGGCCTTCATCTAACAGCTGTTCGTAGGAGAGTTAACAGGGATGAGGGCCTTCATCTAACAGCTGTATAGGACAGGAGAGGCCTTCATTAACAGGGAGATAACAGAGGGGGCCTTCAGGGATCTAACATCTGTATACCAGGAGAGTTAACAGGGATGAGGGCCTTCATCTAACAGCGGTATACCAGGAGAGTTAACAGGGATGAGGGCCTTCATCTAACAGCTGTATACCAGGAGAGTTAACAGGGATGAGGGCCTTCATCTAACAGCTGTATACCAGGAGAGTTAACAGGGATGAGGGCCTTCATCTAATGTAGCTGTATACCAGGCCATGAGAGTTAACAGGGATGAGGGCCTTCATCTAATAGCTGTATACCAGGTGAGTTAACAGGAGCAGCCAGAGAGGTGATACATGGCAGAGATAACCACCGGGCCAGAATTACACTTTGAGGAGAACTCTATCTTACACAGGAGCATCAAGGCAAGGCAGGACATTTAATCCACATTGGAACATTGCTAGTGGCAATGAGGTACCCTCGGAACACGCACACACAAACACACAAAACACACTCCAATACACACTCATTCACACACACACACACACTCAAACACACACAGGCAGCCATCTGTGAGGCAGATGGAAGTGCACAACAAGTAAGATCTCACTTGAGTTGACTTCATTTTGATTACATCAATCTGCACGTAAGTGTGTTTAAAACCTGTTACCATTAGCTACCGCCCTTTGCTATCTTTGTTCAATATACTTACCCTGATCCCCATGTTAGCATCAAGCCAACGCAGCGACAGGGCATTAAGTATTCTTCCCTGTATTAACGACACCACCGTCCAATGGGGTTTGAAGTGTCACAGCAATTCACGACAAAGCAAAGGGAACAGTGTACAGGGATTACCCAGAATCCTCTCCTGAATGATTCATTACCATCTACATACAGTACCAGTCAAAAGTTTGGAAAACACCGACTCATTCAAGGGTTTTTCTTTATTTGGACTATTTGTACATTGTAGAATAATAGTGAAGACATCAAAACTATGAAATAACACATATGGACTCATGTAGTAACCAAAAAAGTGTTAAACAAATCAAAATATATTTTATATTTGAGATTCTTCAAAGTAGACACCCTTTGCCTTGATGACAGCTTTGCACACACTTAGCATTCTCTCAACCAGCTTCACCTGGAATGCTTTTCCAACAGTCTTGAAGGAGTTCCCACATATGCTAAGCACTTGTTGGCTGCGTTTTCTTCACTCTGCAGTCCAACTCTGCAGTCCAACCCAAACCATCTCAATTGGGTTGAGATTGGGTGATTGTGGAGGCTAGGTCATCTGATGCAGCACTCCATCACCTTCCTTCTTGGTAAAATATCCCTTGCACAGCCTGGAGGTGTGTTGGATCATTGTCCTGTTGAAAAACAAATTATAATCCCACCAGCTCAAACCAGATGTAATGGCGTATTGCTGCAGAATGCTTTGGTAGCCTGTTACTCGTAACATGGTTCACCTGTAACGTACTCAAATTGTAATACATTCACCTGCAACATGGTTTACCTGTAATGTGGTTCACCTGTATTGCTGACCTGTAATGCGGTTGACCCGTAACGCAAGCTGACCTGTAACGCGGGTTCATCGCACGTGGTTCACCTGTAACGTGGTTCACTCTGTAACATGGTTCACCTGTAACATGGTTGACCTGTAACGTGGCTGACCTGTAACGTGGTTCACCTGTAACGTGGTTAATCTGTAACGTGGTTCACCTGTAACATGGTTAACCTGTAACGGGTTCACCTGTAACATGGTTGACCTGTAACGTGGTTCACCTGTAACGTGGTCCACCTATAACATGGTTCACCTGTAACATGGTTGACCTGTAACGTGGTTGACCTGTAACATGGTTCACCTGTAACATGGTTCACCTGTAACATGGTTCACCTGTAACATGGTTGACCTGTAACATGGTTGACCTGCAACATGGTTGACCTGTAACGTGGTTCACCTGTAACATGGTTCACCTGTAACATGGTTGACCTGTAACGTGGTTCACCTGTAACATGGTTGACCTGTAACGTGGTTCACCTGTAACGTTCCACCTATAACATGGTTCACCTGTAACATGGTTGACCTGTAACATGGGCTTACCTGTAATATGGTTCACCTGTAACATGGTTCACCTGTAACGTGGTTGACCTGTAACATGGTTGACCTGCAACATGGTTGACCTGTAACGTGGTTCACCTGTAACATGGTTTACCTGTAACATGGTTCTGGTTTACCTGTAACATGGTTCACCTGCAACATGGTTTACCTGTAACATGGTTCACCTGTAACATGGTTTACCTGTAATATGGTTCACCTGTAACATGGTCCACCTCTAACGTTGTCCACCTGTAACATGGTTCACCTGTAACATGGTTGACCTGTAACATGGTACCTGTAACGTGGTCACCTGTAACTTTGTCCACCTGTAACATGGTCCACCTGTAACATGGTTCACCTGTAACATGGTCCACCGGTAACTTTGTCCACCTGTAACATGGTCCACCTGTAACATGGTTGACCTGTAACATGGTTTACCTGTAACATGGTTCACCTGTAACGTGGTCCACCTGTAACATGGTCACCTGCAATGGTTCTCTAACGTTGTCACCTGCACGTGGTCCACCTGTAACATGGTCCACCTGTAACATGGTTCACCTGTAACATGGTTCACCTGTAACATGGTCCACCTCTAATCTGTCCACCTGTAACATGGTCCACCTGTAACATGGTTCACCTGTAACGTGGTTCACCTGTAACGTGGTCCACCTGTAACATGGTTGACCTGTAACATGGTTCACCTGTAACATGGTCCACCTGTAACGGGTTGACCTGTAACGTGGTCCACATGCAACGTGGTTCACCTGTAACATGGTTGACCTGTAACATGGTTTACATGTAACACAGTGGTTCACCTGTAACATGGTTGACCTGTAACGTGGCTGACCTGTAACATGGTTTACCTGTAACATGGTTCACCTGTAACGTGGTTCACCTGTAACATGGTTTACCTGTAACGGGTTCACCTGTAACGTGGTTCACCTGTAACATGGTTCACCAGCAACGTGGTTCACAGGGATGGACATGTGTGCGAACCGCAGCATGCCAGTGTAGCAGGTAGTGATGTAGTACGCCCATGTGTTTGGTCAAACTGGTGACTTATGCAAGACTTACCATGTTTAGCTTGGATGATGGGTGAATGGTCTCCTCTCTCTCTCTCTCTCTCTCTCTCTCTCTCTCTCTCTCTCTCTCTCTCTCTCTTCACACAGTAGCATCTCTGATGTCCTAGTTTGATCACACACAGTAGCATCTCTGATGTCCTAGTTGGACCACACACAGTAGCATCTCTGATATCCTAGTTGGACCACACACAGTAGCATCTCTGATGTCCTAGTTTGATCACACACAGTAGCATCTCTGATGTCCTAGTTGGACCACACACAGTAGCATCTCTGATGTCCTAGTTGGACCACACACAGTAGCATCTCTGATGTCCTAGTTGGACCACACACAGTAGCATCTCTGATGTCCTAGTTGGACCACACACAGTAGCATGTTTGATAATGGGCTCCCAAGTGGTGCAGTGGTCTAAGGAACTGCATCTCAGTGCAAGAGCCATCACTTACAGTACCTGGTTCAAATCCAGGCTGTATAACATCTGGCTGTGATTGGGAGTCCCATAGGATTGTGCACAATTGGCCCAGTGAAGTCTGCGGTAGGCAGTCATTGTAAATAAGAATTTGTTATTAATTGACTTGCCTAGTTAAAGTTAAAATGTTTTAGTTTGACCACACAGTAGCATCTCTCCTCTTCCAGGTGCGTCAGAGCCACATCGTTCTACGGTACAAGCGCTATCATGTGTTCTTACAAATGAAATCAAGCTTTATTTATACAGCACATTTCAGACATGGAATGCAATGCAACGTGCTTCACAGGGGGGGGGAAATAAAAAAATAAAAAAATAAAAATATAAGCTGAAATATTTACTACAGAAGATAAACATAAGATTTTTTTTTTTTAAAGAATGACACAAACCGAACAACTAAAAAACATCCTGAGGAAAGCAAAGGTAAAAAGATGTGTTCTAAGATCTCTTTTAAATATGTCCTCAGGTTTTACGGCAGGCTATTCCAGAGGCTGGGGTCATACTAACTTAAGGTTGCCTCTCCATACCTCTTGATCCTAGGCTTTGGGATAGTTAAAAGGTCAGCGCCAGAGGATGTGAGGGACCTACTGGGCACGTAACTTAAAAGCATGTCTGACATGTATAGGGGTGAACAATCGTGGATTGATTTAAAAATCAATAGAAGAATCTTTAAATTAATTCTAAAACTCACAGGCAGCCAGTGCAGAAATCTTAA
>NW_026279985.1:0-172604 GCF_023373465.1 Oncorhynchus keta | reverse complement strand
AAACAGGAGGACAATATGTCAGTTCACAGTGAGTTAACCATTTTTACCTGAATAAGCAATTCTTCCATTTGGTAGGGAACTACATCTCTTTCCTGAAATTGTGTCTATGGCTTGTAAATCGTTTTGCCTGTATACAGGTAGTCACTTATAGTATACTGAACCATTTCATTCCATATCTTGAGATGAGGAGCTCTTTCTACACGCATACATACTATAAGTCAAATGAAGTGATCCTTCAACTGTGCTGTTTAATGCTTTTGAAATAAAGTGAGTGAAAGAGAGAGCTACAGAATACACTAGAGCAGGGTTCCCTACCTGGCAGCCTGAGAGACTGAAAAACAGCTTCTATCTCAAGGCCATCAGACTGTTAAACAGCCACCACGAACATTGAGTGGCTGCTGCCAACACACTGACTCAACTCCAGCCACTTTAATAATGGGAATTGATGGGAAATGATGTAAAATATATCACTAGCCACTTTAAACAATGCTACCTAATATAATGTTTACATACCCTACATTATTCATCTCATATGTATACGTATATACTGTACTCTATATCATCGACTGCATCCTTATGTAATACATGTATCACTAGCCACTCTAACTATGCCACTTTGTTTACATACTCATCTCATATGTATATACTGCACTCAATACCATCTACTGTATCTTGCCTATGCCGCTCTGTACCATCACTCATTCATATATCTTATGTACATATTCTTATCCCCTTACACTTGTGTCTATAAGGTAGTAGTTTGGAATTGTTAGCTAGATTACTTGTTGGTTATTACTGCATTGTCGGAACTAGAAGCACAAGCATTTTGCTACACTCGCACTAACATCTGCTAACCATGTGTATGTGACAAATAACATTTGATTTGATTTGATTTGATTTGATTTTGTCCTATGGCATCATGGTCTGGACAGTTTCACTGCATGTGAACACTAGACTTGCCTTTCCTCTGGAATACAGTAAGTTATGAGAATGAATTGTTGCTCCCATTTGGACCTTTGTTTTTGACACGGCACATCCTCCCTTGAATGTGGGTTTCCTTTTGTCAGGTGATGGTACTGTCCAATGCCTAGCAGGAATCATCAGCCTAGGATACCCCCGTGGTTTTCCTGGTCTGTCCCCTGGATAACTGCTTCCTCTGTGTGCGTGACCTGCTCACTCAGCCTAAACAGAGACCATCAGCTCAGCCAGGGTTGCACTGTTCCAGAGGGAAGCCCACTTGGATTTCATTCAACCCACGTGATAAAAAGCATAACCAGGTGCTGTGAGGTTTGCTTGTTCTTATCATTGGCAGTCCTTGGAGAAACATCGTCTACCATGTTTGTGATGCCATCCACATTCTGTTGGATCAGGATTTCATGTCTTGGCAGAGGAAGTCGGTGGGGGGGGGGTCCGTTTTCCCCCCACCCTTCGACTTCTGTCATGAATTATCCAGTGGGCTACTGCTGTGTTGATGGACTGACCTGAGCAGAGGAGTTTCATGAAATATTAAGACCCCTCATCAGAAAGGGCAACATAGCGTACTATGAAGTGCTATAATAATATAATAATATGCCATTTAGCAGACGCTTTTATCCAAAGCGACTTACAGTCATGTGTGCATACATTCTATGTATGGGTGGTCCCGGGAATCGAACCCACTACCCTGGCGTTACAAGCGCCATGCTCTACCAACTGAGCTACAGGACCACACTATAAAGACCCGGGGATTCCTCTTTCTCTCTGTGTGGTTTAACACATGAAATGAGTGGCAGGTAGTCTAGCGGTTAAGAGCATTGGGCAAGTGAAAGGTTGCTGGTTCGAATCCCTGAGCCGACTTGGTGAAAAATATGTTGACGTGCACTTGAGCAAGGCACTTAACCCTAATTGCTCCTGTAAGTAACTCTGGATAAGAGTCTGCTAAATAACTCAAATGTAAAATTTGGTATGCTAATATCATAGGTCCATGAATAATGGCACTATGAATAATTTACTCTCCCAGTATGTAATGGCTTTCTACATTTTTTAAAAATATTTAAATTATACAGACATGTAAATTAGAAAAGGTCAAAGGGCATGGCTTTAATGTCTTCTCTGCAGAATTTTGACAGAGATTAGATAAGAATGGCATTGCATTGATTAAATGCAGGCCTTTTTCAACATCCGTCTCACGCAGTGTGTGCTTATAGTCACAGTATGTGCCCATAAGTGTATCGATACGTTGCCTAAAGTAACCACTGAATCAGGAAAAACCACTGAAATATCAGAAACGTACATTTTAGATGGGTGTTTTTAATTCAGCATGTCATTAAGCTGAACTCACTGTACTCTACAGTCTCCGCCAACTGTAATACGTGTCATTAAACTGTTGCATTACGCAATTAGAGTGGTCAAAACAACCCACTGCATCAGTATTTAACCGTTAAGCCCTGGTGGTAAGCAGTCTCTTCAAATTCAGTCCATTCATGACCATGCGTATAGAGCAGCCAGCTCTCAGTATCCCAAACTCCTGTCTCACCTGGCTCTGGGCGTGAGTGATCATCTCTCCCCATCCCCCATCCCCCATTGTCTCTGAGCCCAATGACCTCTTACCCCGTCAAGCCTGCGGTCATCTGCTCGTCTGCCACGGCGATACTGATACTGTCAGGGATTAGGGCAGAAGTGAGTAAATTAATGAACTGGCTGTCGCACCTGGGATTAGAGCTCTAATCCAGTGGTGACCCGGAGCACCAGGCAGAACATCAGCCTAATCTGACAGCTGTGTTAGAGAGGAAGATGAAATAGAAACAGAGAGGACTAAGGCGAGAGAGAGACTGGAGAGATGTAGGAAGGAGAGACAGAGAGGACTAGGATGAGAGAGAGACTGGAGAGATGTAGGAAGGAGAGACTGAGAGGACTAGGATGAGAGAGAGACTGGAGAGATGTAGGAAGGAGAGACAGAGAGGACTAGGATGAGAGAGAGACTGGAGAGATGTAGGAAGGAGAGACAGAGAGGACTAGGATGAGAGAGAGACTGGAGAGATGTAGAAAGGAGAGACAGAGAGGACTAAGACGAGAGAGACTGGAGAGATGTAGGAAGGAGAGACAGAGAGGACTAGGATGAGAGAAAGACTGGAGAGATGTAGGAAGGAGAGACAGAGAGGACTAAGATGAGAGAGAGACTGGAGAGATGTAGGGAGGAGAGACAGAGAGGACTAGGATGAGAGAGAGACTGGAGAGATGTAGGAAGGAGAGACAGAGAGGACTAGGATGAGAGAGAGACTGGAGAGATGTAGGAAGGAGAGACAGAGAGGACTAGGATGAGAGAGAGACTGGAGAGATGTAGAAAGGAGAGACAGAGAGGACTAAGACGAGAGAGAGACTGGAGAGATGTAGGAAGGAGAGACAGAGAGGACTAAGACAAGAGAGAGACTGGAGAGATGTAGGAAGGAGAGACTGAGAGGACTAGGATGAGAGAGAGACTGGAGAGATGTAGGAAGGAGAGACAGAGAGGACTAGGATGAGAGAGAGACTGGAGAGAGAGACAGAGAGGACTAAGATGAGAGAGAGAGACTGGAGAGATGATGGAAGGAGAGACAGAGAGGACTAAGATGAGAGAGAGACTGGAGAGATGTAGGAAGGAGAGACAGAGAGGACTAGGATGAGAGAGCGACTGGAGAGATGTAGGAAGGAGAGACAGAGAGGACTAAGATGAGAGAGAGACTGGAGAGATGTAGGAAGGAGAGACAGAGAGGACTAGGATGAGAGAGAGACTGGAGAGATGTAGGAAGGAGAGACAGAGAGGACTAGGATGAGAGAGAGACTGGAGAGATGTAGGAAGGAGAGACAGAGAGGACTAAGATGAGAGAGAGACTGGAGAGATGTAGGAAGGAGAGACAGAGAGGACTAGGATGAGAGAGAGACTGGAGAGATGTAGGAAGGAGAGACAGAGAGGACTAAGACGAGAGAGAGAGACTGGAGAGATGATGGAAGGAGAGACAGAGAGGACTAAGATGAGAGAGAGACTGGAGAGATGTAGGAAGGAGAGACAGAGAGGACTAGGACGAGATAGAGACTGGAGAGATGTAGGAAGGAGAGACAGAGAGGACTAAGATGAGAGAGACTGGAGAGATGTAGGAAGGAGAGTCAGAGAGGACTAAGATGAGCGAGACTGGAGAGCTGATGGAAGGAGAGACAGAGACTGATGAACAGAGGGGTGATTAAAGGAGAGAGGGGAGGGTAAGGAAAGACAGAGAGAGACGGAGAGGGGGAGAGGAGAGAGAGTAAGAGTGACTCTGAAACTGTAGGTTATGAGGGAAAATAGAATTCCATGATTATGGCCCTGTCATGGGTTGGTTCCTCAGTGCCTAGTTACCCTGGTTACTCTGTTATTATTAGGACCAAACTGTAACAGTATATTCAAAGCTGAGCACTTGGGTTGGATTGGGTTTAAAGCTGGACTTCAGATTCACTTCACAGTCGATGAAGTCCATGTTTTGTCTCCCAGTGGAGGAGCCCAGAGGCCGGAGGCGATGTTTCTACTGCCTCCCAAGTTACCTACAGAGAGGGAGGCACGAGTTCAGCCCTCCTCTGGAAGTCCTGGTGGCCACACACACAAGTCTCTCAGCTCTGTGAGGAGGGCAAAAGACCCTATCTTTTTTATCTCGTTTTCTCTCACACAGGGATGACACTCTTCCCTCGCTCTCTCAAAAGAAAACAACTCAACATGGGGCTTAGAGCCGTGGCTATCTCTCTCTCTCTCTCTCTTTCTCTCTGTGTTATGTAAGGCCTCTCTCCTCTTACTCTCTCTACATGAACACAATTCCCCAACTCCTTGAACACACTCAAAGCATGACTTGCATACCTCCCTCTTAATGAAAGGAATAATTGTCTCCAATCCTCCATCTCTAACTGTCTCCCTCCCTCCATCTGTCTCCATCCCTCCATCTCTAACTGTCTCCATCCCTCCATCTGTCTCCATCCCTCCATCTCTAACTGTCTCCATCCCTCCATCTGTCTCCATCCCCCATCTCTAACTGTCTCCATCCCTCCATCTGTCTCCATCCCTCCATCTCTAACTGTCTCCATCCCTCCATCTGTCTCCATCCCCCATCTCTAACTGTCTCCATCCCTCCATCTGTCTCCATCCCTCCATCTCTAACTGTCTCCATCCCTCCATCTGTCTCCAATCCTCCATCTCTAACTGTCTCCCTCCCTCCTTCTGTCTCCATCCCCCATCTCTAACTGTCTCCATCCCTCCATCTGTCTCCATCCCTCCATCTCTAACTGTCTCCATCCCTCCATCTGTCTCCAATCCTCCATCTCTAACTGTCTCCATCCCTCCATCTGTCTCCAATCCTCCATCTCTAACTGTCTCCCTCCCTCCATCTGTCTCCATCCCTCCATCTCTAACTGACTCCCGCCCTCCATCTCTAACTGTCTCCCTCCCTTCATCTGTCTCCATCCCCCATCTCTAACTGTCTCCCCCCCTCCATCTCTAACTGTCTCCATCCCTCCATCTCTAACTGTCTCCCTCCCTCCATCTCTAACTGTCTCCCTACCCCATCTCTAACTGTCTCTATCCCTCCATCTCTAACTGTCTCCCTCCCTCCATCTCTAACTGTCTCCCTCCCTCCATCTCTAACTGACTCCCTCCATCCATCTCTAACTGTCTCCCTCCCTCCATCTCTAACTGACTCCCTCCCTCCATCTCTAACTGTCTCCATCCAACTGTCTCCATCCCTCCATCTCTAACTGTCTCCCTCCCTCCATCTCTAACTGTGTCCATCCCTCCATCTGTCTCCATCCCTCCATCTGTCTCCATCCCTCCATCTGTCTCCATCCCTCCATCTCTAACTGTCTCCATCCCTCCATCTCTGCCTCCATCCCTCCATCTGTCTCCCCCCTCATCTCTAACTGTCTCCCTCTCTCCATCTCTGTCTCCCTCCCTCCATCTCCATCTGTCTCCCACCCTCCATCTCTAACCTTCTCCATCCCTCCATCTCTAACTGTCTCCATCCCTCCATCTCTAACTGTCTCCCTCCCTCCATCTGTCTCCTCCCTCCATCTGTCTCCATCCCTCCATCTGTCTCCATCCCTCCATCTGCCTCCATCCCTCCATCTGCCTCCATCCCTCCATCTGTCTCCATCCCTCCATCTCTAACTGTCTCCCTCCCTCCATCTCTGTCTCCCTCCCCATCTCTAACTGTCTCCCTCCCTCCATCTGTCTCCCTCCCTCCATCTCTAACCTTCTCCATCCCTCCATCTCTAACTGTCTCCATCCCTCCATCTCTAACTGTCTCCCTCCCTCCATCTCTAACTGTCTCCCTCCCTCCATCTGTCTCCATCCCTCCATCTGCCTCCATCCCTCCATCTGTCTCCATCCCTCCATCTCTAACTGTCTCCCTCCCTCCATCTCTGTCTCCCTCCCCATCTCTAACTGTCTCCCTCCCCATCTGTCTCCCTCCCTCTCCCTCCTCCATCTCTAACTCCTCCTCCCTCCATCTCTAACTGTCTCCCCCTCCATCTCTAACTGTCTCCCTCCCTCCATCTCTAACTGTCTCCCTCCCTCCATCTCTGCCTCCATCCCTCCATCTGCCTCCATCCCTCCATCTGCCTCCATCCCTCCATCTGTCTCCATCCCTCCATCTCTAACTGTCTCCCTCCCTCCATCTCTGTCTCCCTCCCCATCTCTAACTGTCTCCCTCCCTCCATCTGTCTCCCTCCCTCCATCTCTAACCTTCTCCATCCCTCCATCTCTAACTGTCTCCATCCCTCCATCTCTAACTGTCTCCCTCCCTCCATCTCTAACTGTCTCCCTCCCTCCATCTGTCTCCATCCCTCCATCTGCCTCCATCCCTCCATCTGTCTCCATCCCTCCATCTCTAACTGTCTCCCTCCCTCCATCTCTGTCTCCCTCCCCATCTCTAACTGTCTCCCTCCCTCCATCTGTCTCCCTCCCTCCATCTCTTCTCCGTCCCTCCATCTGTCTCCCTCCCTCCATCTCTAACTGTCTCCCTCCCTCCATCTGTCTCCATCCCTCCATCTGCCTCCATCCCTCCATCTGTCTCCATCCCTCCATCTCTAACTGTCTCCCTCCCTCCATCTCTGTCTCCCTCCCCATCTCTAACTGTCTCCCTCCCTCCATCTGTCTCCCTCCCTCCATCTCTTCTCCATCCCTCCATCTGTCTCCCTCCCTCCATCTCTAACTGTCTCCCTCCCTCCATCTCTGCCTCCATCCCTCCATCTGTCTCCCCCCTCATCTCTAACTGTCTCCCTCTCTCCATCTCTGTCTCCCTCCCTCCATCTCTAACTGTCTCCCTCTCTCCATCTCTGTCTCCCTCTCTCCATCTATGTCTCCCCCCATCTCTAACTGTCTCCCTCTCTCCATCTCTGTCTCCCTCCCTCCATCTCTAACTGTCTCCATCCCTCCATCTATGTCTCCCCCCTCATCTCTAACTGTCTCCCTCCCTCCATCTCTGCCTCCATCCCTCCATCTATGTCTCCCCCCTCATCTCTAACTGTCTCCCTCTCTCCATCTCTGTCTCCCTCCCTCCATCTCTAACTGTCTCCCTCTCTCCATCTCTGTCTCCATCCCTCCATCTCTAACTGTCTCCATCCCTCCATCTCTGTCTCCCTCCCTCCATCTCTAACTGACTCCATCCCTCCATCTCTGCCTCCCTCCCTCCATCTCTAACTGTCTCCATCCCTCCATCTGTCTCCATCCCTCCATCTGTCTCCATCCCTCCATCTCTAAGTGTCTCCATCCCTCCGTCTAAGTCTCCCCACTCATCTCTAACTGTCTCCCTCTCTCCATCTCTGCCTCCATCCCTCCATCTCCAACTGTCTCCATCCCTCCATCTATAACTGTCTCCATCCCTCCATCTCTAACTGTCTCCATCCCTCCATCTATAACTGCCTCCATCCCTCCATCTATGTCTCCCCCCCATCTCTAACTGTCTCCCTCTCTCCATCTCTGTCTCCCTCCCTCCATCTCTAACTGTCTCCATCCCTCCATCTATGTCTCCCCCCCATCTCTAACTGTCTCCCTCTCTCCATCTGTCTCCCTCCCTCCATCTCTAACTGTCTCCATCCCTCCATCTGTCTCCATCCCTCCATCTGTCTCCATCCCTCCATCTCTAACTGACTCCATCCCTCCATCTGTCTCCCTCCCTCCATCTCTAACTGTCTCCATCCCTCCATCTCTAAGTGTCTCCATCCCTCCGTCTAAGTCTCCCCCTCATCTCTAACTGTCTCCCTCTCTCCATCTCTGCCTCCATCCCTCCATCTCCAACTGTCTCCATCCCTCCATCTATAACTGTCTCCCCCCTCATCTCTAACTGTCTCCCTCTCTCCATCTCTGCCTCCATCCCTCCATCTCCAACTGTCTCCATCCCTCCATCTATAACTGTCTCCATCCCTCCATCTATAACTGTCTCCATCCCTCCATCTATAACTGTCTCCATCCCTCCATCTCTGTCTCCCGCTCTCCATCTCTGCATCCATCCCTCCATCTCCAACTGTCTCCATCCCTCCATCTCTGTCTCCCGCTCTCCATCTCTGCATCCATCCCTCCATCTCCAACTGTCTCCATCCCTCCATCTATAACTGTCTCCCCCCTCATCTCTAACTGTCTCCCTCTCTCCATCTATAACTGTCTCCATCCCTCCATCTCTAACTGTCTCCATCCCTCCATCTATAACTGTCTCCATCCCTCCATCTCTAACTGTCTCCATCCCTCCATCTATAACTGTCTCCATCCCTCCATCTCTAACTGTCTCCATCCCTCCATCTCTAACTGTCTCCATCCCTCCATCTCTAACTGTCTCTGTTCCTACATCTCTGTCTCCCTCCCTCCATCTCTAACTGTCTCCATCCCTCCATCTCTAACTGTCTCCATCCCTCCATCTATAACTGTCTCCATCCCTCCATCTATAACTGTCTCCATCCCTCCATCTCTAACTGTCTCCCTCCCTCCATCTATAACTGTCTCCATCCCTCCATCTATAACTGTCTCCATCCCTCCATCTATAACTGTCTCCATCCCTCCATCTCTAACTGTCTCCATCCCTCCATCTATAACTGTCTCCATCCCTCCATCTCTAACTGTCTCCATCCCTCCATCTATAACTGTCTCCATCCCTCCATCTCCAACTGTCTCCATCCCTCCATCTCTAACTGTCTCCATCCCTCCATCTCTAACTGTCTCCATCCCTCCATCTATAACTGTCTCCATCCCTCCATCTCTAACTGTCTCCATCCCTCCATCTCTAACTGTCTCCATCCCTCCATCTATAACTGTCTCCATCCCTCCATCTCTAACTGTCTCCATCCCTCCATCTATAACTGTCTCCATCCCTCCATCTATAACTGTCTCCATCCCTCCATCTCCAACTGTCTCCATCCCTCCATCTCTAACTGTCTCCATCCCTCCATCTCTAACTGTCTCCATCCCTCCATCTCTAACTGTCTCCATCCCTCCATCTCTAACTGTCTCCATCCCTCCATCTCTAACTGTCTCCATCCCTCCATCTCTAACTGTCTCCATCCCTCCATCTCTGTCTCCCCCCTCATCTCTAACTGTCTCCCTCTCTCCATCTCTGCCTCCATCCCTCCATCTATAACTGTCTCCCTCCCTCCATCTCTAACTGTCTCCATCCCTCCATCTCTGTCTCCCTCCCTCCATCTCTAACTGTCTCCGTTCCTACATCTCTGTCTCCCAACACAAGGATGACTCTTGTCCCAACACAAGGAGATCACATTCTATCACACACAGTGACTCTATGCATTCCCACCCTCATGCATGCCAGACGAGTGACCCTTTCTCCACCCTTTTACACACTAAGACATGGCTCTTACCCATCTCTCTCTCCCACGACAAAATAGTAGACCTGTCAGAAGTAGAATGAAAATGCAAAGAAACTAAAACCAAAGTTCTGTTCAGTAGCAGAGTGAAACGAGGAGGTGATAGATGAAAAACGATTTTCCCTTGCTAAAAAACTCACACACACACACACACACACACACACACACACACACACACACTCACACTCACACACACACACACACTCACACACACACACACACACACACACACACACACACACACACACACACACACACACACACACACACACACACACACACACACACACACACACACACACACACACACACACACACACACACACACTCCCTGGGCCTGACTGTGTGACTAGTGCTATTAATGAACACCTTCCATCAGTATCAGAGCTGAGAGCAGATTAGTATTCCACACACACAGGTGGAGTCTACTCTCATTACCAGTGAAGCCCACAGGGGCCCAACACTGAGATTCCTCTAACTCTTTATCCCCGGTTGAGAGCAGGCTTCCACAGTACGTGAGGACTTGGAAATAAACACAAGTGTGTACCGACAGGGCCCACAGCCATCATGTCACTGACAGACAGAATAAGACATCAGGACACAGCACCGTGGAGTCAGTGGAGAGAGAACCAACCCTAGGGGAGGAAACTGGAAGAGAGAGGTAGAGGGGAAGATACTCTGTGCTCAAGTGTGTCAACAAAGCCATCAAAGCCACCTTGGAATTCACCATGGCAACAAAGATACATTGTAGCTTGGAGTGGATGGTAGGGATGGAAAAACACTGAAGACAGAATACTGCTGGTGCCCTATTAGTAGAGTGAATACCAGTCTTTCTGAGCAGTGTAATGGAGTTTGGCTCACAATAGCTTGAAGCTGTAGGTGAAGATAACATCTTGGTAACAGCATGAATGGGCACATTTTTACAATGTTTTGTCGGTGTGTCGCCCACTCAGGTACATTACTGCTGATTTCTCCATGTGGTAAGAACATGCATTGAACAGCAACACCAACCTTTCGTCCTTCGCCAGGGCACAAGGTGCATCTACTGCATGCCACGCCACAGCCACCTCTGCATACGCTGTCACCTAACTCCACCTCATATTACTCCACCTCCAACTGCATCTGGATGTTAGTTTGACCGTTAACCTGAAGTTCAGCTACCGCCAGGTCCTCTGTGGTTGTCTCTGAGACAGGGGAGATGGGGTTACTTGGGGTTAGCCAGTCTGGTTTCTGTCTGAGAAGAGGGATGTGGTCCCACAGTGGAGATGTGTTTCAGGAGCCGAACAGATGGTTGTGACAGTCACAGAGACCAAGCTGGGATTTCTAGACCCATTTTCTTTGATCTTTGATGTTTACTTCCTACTACTGCTGGCACTGCTACCCAGTACTCTACCTGCAAGATAGCAAAATGCCTCAGGCGACACACACACACACACACACACACACACACACACACACACACACACACACACACACACACACACACACACACACACACACACACACACACACACACACACACACACACACACACACACACACATTCCTTTAGAAACACAGACACACACACATTCCTTTAGAAACACAGACACACACACATTCCTTTAGAAACACACACACACACATTCCTTTAGAAACACAGACACACACACACAAACACACACACACACACACACACACACACACACACACACACACACACACACACACACACACACACACACACACACACACCATGAATCAATTTCAGTTCATTAGTCAGATATATGAGGATGTGTTATAGTCTATCCAGGGAAGTGTGACATATTTATGTAAAGTTTGTGAGAATCTAGCCAGACCCTTAAATTAACAAAGGTGACAATATATTCTTAACGTAATGAATATGAATTGATATGATGGTTCTTAGTACGGAAAGACTGAGTACTAAACTTGAGAATCCTCAATAAAAAAAAAATTCCATTAATCATAATAAATCTGTGGCATTAGCAAGAACCTGAAGCATTAAATTACGCTGTAACATTTCCTATATAAATGTAAGCTCCAGTTCCTGTAATTTCCATCAGTTCGCTGCAGATGAGCTACCACGGCTGTGTGGCATCGTCGTTAGACTCAATGACTTAACTGATGATATGACAGTAGGGGACACACACACAGGGCCATTGCTCAGCGCCTACGGGACTTTGTCAGGATCAGTATCAGAGCTCATCAGTAAAAAGAGTTGTCCTTGGAGAACCCCAGTCTCAACACACGTCCCCGTCGTTAATACAGAACCTCTGGATTAGGTAGTCATTACCGGGTAATGGCTGCAGATCAATCAAACCATTATCGTGAGGTTTAGAGATAGTGGGTAGCAAGTACATTAGAAGACTCAAGGAAAGGATCAAACAAGGAAACAAACGTTGTATATTTTGTATATAGGTTGGGAGTGTCAAGCTGTGTCCATGTCTCATTGCATTTATCCATAAAAAAAACATTTATTCCATATATCCATAAAAACATGTATTCCGTATATCCATAAAAACATTTATTCCATATGTCCATAAAAATATTTATTCCATATATCCATAATAACATTTATTCCATATGTCCATAAAAACATTTATTCCATATATCCATAAAAACATTTATTCCATATGTCCATAAAAACATTTATTCCATATATCCATAAAAACATTTATTCCATATAACCATAAAAACATTTATTCCATATATCCATAAAAACATTTATTCCATATATCCATAAAAACATGTATTCCATATATCCATAAAACTTCAACAGCACTGGCTGGAGTAGCACCATGCTGTAGCCAGAGAACATGTTACGGTTTTCTTCCGTTGAAGGAGAGTCGGACCAAAATGCAGCGTGGTTAGTTTGATACATCTTTAATGAAGAAAAAAACACGAACAATACAAAACAACAAACGGCCCGTGAAAACCTATACAGCCTATCTGGTGACTACAAACACAGAGACAGGAACAATCACCCACGAAATACTCAAAGAATATGGCTGCCTAAATATGGTTCCCAATCAGAGACAACGAAAATCACCTGCCTCTGATTAAGAACCGCCTCAGGCAACCATAGACTTTCCTAGACAGCCCTACTCAGCCAGAATCCCAATACCTACTAAAACCCCAATACAAAAACACACCACAAAATAAACCCATGTCACACCCTGGCCTGACCAAATAAATAAAGAAAACACAAAATACTAAGACCAAGGCGTGACAGAACATATATCTTTTGTCCTCCTCTCACTAAATTGACTTCAATACAAAACCTTGGAGGCTCATAGGCCTCACAACATTCCGTAGACATACATGGTAATTATGACCACTTGCGGAGGACGTCCTCCAACCAATCAAGGCTTTTGCAGTATGCACTGACATGCTGTCCATGCAATCATAGAATAAGGATCAGAGAATGAATTTAGTGAGTTGTATTAGGGATTGTGCCACAGAGCATTATGGAGGTTCTATGTCTTGAGAAGCTTTGACATTGTTGGATAGAGATTATGAGAAAATAATTATATTTGAGCATTTCTTTGACATTATTTAATTTAAATTCGTTTTTTGAAATTACAGGAGATGGAGGAGGTATATTATAAATTGTTTTCTTGTTTTTAGAATTGTATTTTTGTGTCCAGTTAGTGCAACTTACAAAAATGTGCCTTGCTAACTTCAGTAGCTAGCTAGGTACCAGCACAAGTGTGCAGTTTTCTCCGCCAGAATGGTAGAATGGCCAACGCTGCAGAAAATGTTGTGGACCTTTTGTTGAAGAACCCCTTCATTCTCTGGGGTACTTGGAAAAGGTGTGTATTAAAAGCCACGGTCGACCTCTGCCTGAGATCAGTTCCATGAAGAAGGAGGAAAAGGTGTGTATTAAAAGCGACGGTCGACCTCTGCCTGAGATCAGTTTCATGAAGAAGGAGGAAAAGGTGTGTATTAAAAGCGACGGTCGACCTCTGCCTGAGATCAGTTTCATGAAGAAGGAGGAAAAGGTGTGTATTAAAATCAGTTTCGAAGAAGGAGGAAAAGGTGTGTATTAAAAGCGGTCGACCTCTGCCTGAGATCAGTTTCATGAAGAAGGAGGAAAAGGTGTGTATTAAAAGCGACGGTCGACCTCTGCCTGAGATCAGTTTCATGAAGGAGGAAAAGGTGTGTATTAAAAGCGACGGTCGACCTCTGCCTGAGATCAGTTTCATGAAGAAGGATTAAAAGGTGTGTATTAAAAGCGACGGTCGACCTCTGCCTGAGATCAGTTTCATGAAGAAGGAGGAAAAGGTGTGTATTAAAAGCGACGGTCGACCTCTGCCTGAGATCAGTTTCATGAAGAAGGATTAAAAGGTGAGGGCGTTGAATACAAACTGGTATGAGAAGTATAGCTGGTTAACAGGGAGCCTTTCATCAGGCAACATGTATTTCTGGCCTTGTCTGCTTTTTGGAAAGTCTGAGCCTTGGTGGAAAGGTGGGTACAGTGATCTGAAGAACATCGATCGATCAGCTAAACAAAAAAACTAAAGCTGGGCTTGCAAGAGTTTGCTTTTTAGAGGACATGACGAGAGGGAAAGTTCCTGTAGCACGGGCAACTACAAGGAGCTTGCAGAGGTAATTGCACTTTACAATGCTTTACTTGCTGAACATATCGAGCGCGTCTTTTCTGGGATGACGAAAGCAATTCCGAATGATTTGAAAGCTTCGAAGGTGTCATCCATTAAAAGTTAGTTAGATAAAGTTAGTTAAAAGAGAGAGGTTTGAAGCAGCGCATTTCTTTCCCGCGTGTCCTCAGGTAGGCTTTCCACTTTCCTTCTGTATTTATTTAGCAAACATGATAACACATTATCACTCTGAACAGACACAAGCTAAAACTGATGACAGAAATGTTTCAGCAGCCTAGGCTATACCTCAACATTAGAACTCTGACATGCTGTATCAACTGACAGTCTGACAGTCTGATCAACTGTTAAAAATTGCCCCACCAGTGTGCTTGCAGTTGTCAATTATCGTCAGGTATGTGGATGATCAGGGCTTTGTTCAGGGATGTTTATTGAGCTACTTTGATGTGTCAAGTAAGCGAGATGCGCAGTCTGTGTTTGACTTCAGGAATTTTGGGATGTCTGAGTTTAACTTCATGGAGAAACTCGTTGTCCAAACCTACGATGGCGCAGCTGTAATGGAATGTATCTGCTATTTGTATTTGCAGCTAAGCCCTCTCCTGTTCACTGATTAAGAGGTGATGACTACTCCACTCTACTGCCATTGTCAACTTTCTCCTGACATGAACTGTGTAGTTTGTTGTCTTTTAGTTTTTGTCTTCCCAGTCAAATCCTGTCCTGCACTGGTCAAGCATCTGAACACCTCAACTCATGCCTCATACCCTCATTCAATCACTGCTGTGATCCCTTTCCAACACTGTAAGTAGCCCTCTCATTCCCATTCCACATAATATTGTACTATAAATGTCTTTATCAAATGCTTTAGGTTAAAATAATTAGTCTTTATCGATTTTTAAACACACTATACCATCCTCCTCAATGTTTTAAGTTTACCAGCCTCCGTTGATTGATTGATTTATTTCACCTTTATTGAACCAGGAAGGCCAGTTGAGAACAACTTTTCATTTACAACTGCGACCTGGCCAAGATAAAGCAAAGCAGTTCGACCCAAACAACAACACAGAGTTACACATGGAATTGTGTTGTTCTCCACCCTTAAGAGTCATTTATCCATCTAGTTTATGTAGCTAGCATTGGTAGTTTGACAGATTCAAAATGGCTTCCAGTTTTGACTGTGTTCCCACGAATTCATACACCTGGTCATTGCATCTAAATCTTGTTGGGGGAGAAGGGGGGGTTTACACCCTTACTTACCCTATCCTAGGATTCCTTGAAGAGGTACGGTGAGGTCTGGCGTCTTTGACAAAAACAGGAAGCACATTCCAATCTGTGGACTCTCCCAAGTTAGGGGGCCAGTTGAACAGGTTTGATGAAGTTGGTTTCAAGGGTGACATGTCCAACTAAAGCTGCCCAGTCTTATTGATGACTGAAGCCTTCACAGTGTCAGTACTCCTGTCTGTACTCCTGTCTGTACTCCTGTCTGTAATCCTGTCAGATACTCCTGTCTGTACTCCTGTCTGTACTCCTGTCAGTACATCCTGTCAGTACACCTGTCTGTAGAACTCCTGTCTGTACTCCTGTCAGTACTGGGAGGAGGACCTGTCTGTCACTCCTGTCTGTTCTCCTGTCTGTACTCCTGTCAGTACTCCTGTCTGTTGCCCTGTCTGTACCTGGTCTGTCTGTACTCCTGTCTGTAGGTCCTGTCTGTTCTCCTGTCTGTACAGAGCCTGTCTGTACTCCTGTCTGTTCTCCTGTCTGTACTCCTGTCAGTACTCCTGTCTGTTCTCCTGGTCACAGTACTCCTGTCTGTACTCCTGTCTGTACTCCTGTCTGTACTCCTGTCAGTACTCCTGTCTGTACTCCTGTCTGTACTCCTGTCTGTTCTCCTGTCTGTACTCCTGTCTGTACTCCTGTCAGTACTCCTGTCTGTTCTCCTGTCTGTACTCCTGTCTGTTCTCCTGTCTGTACTCCTGTCTGTTCTCCTGTCTGTACTCCTGTCTTTTCTCCTGTCTGTACTCCTGTCTGTACTCCTGTCTGTACTCCTGTCTGTACTCCTGTCTGTTCTCCTGTCTGTACTCCTGTCTGTTCTCCTGTCTGTACTCCTGTCTTTTCTCCTGTCTGTACTCCTGTCTGTACTCCTGCCTGTACTCCTGTCTGTTCTCCTGTCTGTTCTCCTGTCTGTACTCCTGTCTGTTCTCCTGTCTGTACTCCTGTCTTTTCTCCTGTCTGTACTCCTGTCTGTACTCCTGCCTGTACTCCTGTCTGTTCTCCTGTCTGTACTCCTGTCTGTTCTCCTGTCTGTACTCCTGTCTGTTCTCCTGTCTGTACTCCTGTCTGTTCTCCTGTCTGTACTCCCGTCTGTTCTCCTGTCTGTACTCCTGTCTGTTCTCCTGTCTGTACTCCTGTCTGTTCTCCTGTCAGTACTCCTGTCTGTTCTCCTGTCTGTACTCCTGTCTGTTCTCCTGTCTGTACTCCCGTCTGTACTCACTTTTCTCTTTAGTTCAATGGTCCGCTTGTTTCCTTGTTGTTTTGTATGGGAACCGCAGTCTGCTCCTGAACCCTCCACGTTCTCTTTGTGTTGACTGTCCTGAGATGAATATGCTGTGGGGATACAGAGTGGTGTTTCAAGGAAGCACCAAGGTTATGCTCATTATATTACTGGATCAGCAGAATTAATGATCCAGCCCCCAATCTGCAACATAGGCTCAGCCAAACTAGCTGGTAGAGCGGCTCCAGTGGACCGAGACATACTATTACTCTACTAATGAATTACACTCAGGAAACAGAGAGAGCTTGACAGTCTTTATTTAGAAGCAAATGGGATATATCCCACAACGCCTCTTTTATTTTCTTCTCTGACATTGTTTGGTTAAGTATTATGCCACAAGATGATTGAAAAAAAATGGTGCATATTCAGCTAGCCGGCTAATACTGTATCTGCATGCTTCAGTTAAGTGCAGTTGCTCATGAGAGTCCTTAATTATTACCAGGAGTCAACCTTTACATGGGATTAGCATTATCTATTGGAGTAGGTGAGCAAGTAGAGAACAAACACTGCTCTACAGGGCTGTAGTAGCAAGGCCCAGATACTGAGCTCTACAGTGTACCTACCGTATGCTAACCGCTAATGGACACTCTAATATAATAACTAGCAACCTTTTACTACAGTGGGCTAAATCAGGGTCACACAGAACCTTTTACTGCAGTGGGCTAAATCAGGGTCACACAACTTTTTACTGCAGTGGGCTAAATCAGGGTCACACAGAACTTTTTACTACAGTGGGCTAAATCAGGGTCACACAGAACCTTTTACTGCAGTGGGCTAAATCAGGGTCACACAACATTTTACTGCAGTGGGCTAAATCAGGGTCAAACAGAACCTTTTACTGCAGTGGGCTAAATCAGGGTCACACAGAACTTTTTACTACAGTGGGCTAAATCAGGGTCACACAGAACTTTTTACTACAGTGGGCTAAATCAGGGTCACACAGAACTTTTTACTACAGTGGGCTAAATCAGGGTCACACAGAACTTTTTACTACAGTGGGCTAAATCAGGGTCACACAGAACCTTTTACTGCAGTTGTCACGGTTTTCATATGGTTAAGGAGAGTCGGACCAAACTGCAGCGTGTCGATTGCGATCCATGTTTATTTAAACAAACGTAAACACGAATAAACACAAACACTACAAAACAATAAACGAAACCCAAAAACAGCCTATACATGTGTCAACTACCATCGAACAAGGACATCAAGACACTCAGGACAATCACCCACAATACAATCAAAGAATATGGCTGCCTAAATATGGTTCCCAATCAGAGACAACGATAAACACCTGCCTCTGATTGAGAACCACTTCAGACAGCCATAGACTCTCCTAGAACACCCCACTAAGCTACAACCCCGCTAAGCTACACACCACATACAAAAACCCATGTCACACCCTGGCCTGACCAAATACATGAAGAAAAACACAAAATACTTTGACCAGGGCGTGACAGCAGTTGGCTAAATCAGGGTCACACAGAACATTTTACTACAGTGGGCTAAATCAGGGTCACACGGAACCTTTTACTACAGTGGGATAAATCAGGGTCACACAGAGTGTTTCTTGGTAGTCTTAAACAAATCTACTCCGAAACAAAAGTATACACCTCACACACATGGTTATGGGCTTAAAAGAGTTTAAACTTATTCAATGTTGAGTTTGCACCCCAGTATTACACTTAACATGCATCACAGAAGACTGAAACATATCTAATCCGTTTGACATAGAAACACTGGATTTTCTCTGTTTTAAAAAAGTATATTGATTAATTATGAAACTGAAAAATATTAAGAAACATTCCACCCTTGAAGCCACCAGGTCATTTGACAGCAGAAAATGGTTTTACGAGCAAATTGCATACTGAGGGGCATCTGTATAATGGGGAAAACATGCTACATAGCTTGTGCTAATTAGATTATAGAAGATAGCATAATAGTACAAAACAAATTACAGGATTTTGACAAAATGTGGAAAGGAGGTTAGCACTTTGATTTGTATATGTGTGTAAGTCAGGAAGTATAAAACGGATGGTTTTGCTTTATTATGTCCTCACTCTCACTCTGTGAAACCATGGTAACACATACTGTTTTCATTCCTCTGTATATGTACACATCCATTCAGAGTCACACTCTTTAATTACTGTTTAATTTGAGTGGGTTCAGGAGTTGAAAACTGTTCCGCTTAAGAGGATTTTGAAGGATTCAGTCATTAAAATGCACTTTGCCTGAGACGTTCTACGTGTCTGAACAAATGCGACAAGATATGTGGTGAAACAGCATGATTTGCTCGATAGCCAATTGCAACCGAGTTTGGGTTGTACGCTGAGAAAGTTTCCACCTATCAGAAGAAGGAGGAGGGAAGAGGCAGCGTTGAGGTTGAATGTCATGACCTCCCGTGGAGCACGTTGGGAGGGAGGCTTGAAATGACATGATAAACCCTTTTAAAAAGGTTTCTCTTTCCGTTACACCCACTGACCTCGTGTTCTGCAGGATTACAGGGAAATGTTCCACATGGGAAATCCACATACGAGTTAAAACCTATATCAGAGCCCCTGATACCATGGGCATGAACAGAACAGGCTTTTATTAAGTGCCATGGGGAAGCCACATACGAGTTAAAACCTATATCAGATCCCCTGATACCATGGGCATGAACAGAACAGGCTTTTATTAAGTGCCATGGGGAAGCCTCATACGAGTTAAAACCTATATCAGATCCCCTGATACCATGGGCATGAACAGAACAGGCTTTTATTAAGTGCCATGGGGAAGCCTTATACGAGTTAAAACCTATATCAGAGCATCTGATACCATGGGCATGAACAGAACAGGCTTTTATTAAGTGCCATGGGGAAGCCTCATACGAGTTAAAACCTATATCAGATCCCCTGATACCATGGGCATGAACAGAACAGGCTTTTATTAAGTGCCATGGGAAAGCCACATATGAGTTAAAACCTATATCAGAGCCCCTGATACCATGGGCATGAACAGAACAGGCTTTTATTAAGTGCCATGGGGAAGCCAAATTATTACTGACTTAAAGGGCTAGTTCAGCCAAATGATTACTGACTTAAAGGGATAGTTCAGCCAAATTATTACTGACTTAAAGGGATAGTTCAGCCAAATTATTACTGACTTAAAGGGCTAGTTCAGCCAAATGATTACTGTCTTAAAGGGATAGTTCAGCCAAATTATTACTGAGTTAAAGGGCTAGTTCAGCCAAATTATTAATGACTTAAAGGGATAGTTCAGCCAAATTATTACTGACTTAAAGGGATAGTTCAGACAAATTATTACTGACTTAAAGGGCTAGTTCAGCCAAATGATTACTGACTTAAAGGGATAGTTCAGACAAATTACACTTTTCTATACTTGTTTCCTTTCCCTTGAAAGCAAATCAGTCTATGGACAAAGAGCGACTGCGATCCAAGCTTTGGTTAAAACTAGCCACTGCCACCAACTGCTAAAATTATACAATTTCTGACCTAAATGTAATGTACCTCTATGCCTCCCAGTTGGCATGCTTTAATTGTCATGCCCAAAAGTAACTTCAAACCATGTCATACATTTTTTTATTTGATTTCTTTGACTTTAATTTAACCAGCTAGGCAAGTTGAGAACAAGTTCTCATTTACAACTGCGACCTGGACAAGATAAAGCAAAGCAGTGTGACAAAAACAACATCACAGAGTTACACATGGAATAAACAAGCGTACAGTAAATAAAACAATAGAAAAGGCCTATGTACAATGTGTGCAAATGTAGTAAGTTTAGGGAGGTAAGGAAATAAATAGGCCATAGAGGCGAAGTAATTACAATTTAGCATCAACACTGGAGTGATAGATGTGCAGATGATGATGTGCAAGTAGAGATACTGGGGTGCAAAAGAGCAACAAATAAATAAATAATAACAATATGGGGATGAGGTAGTTGGGTGTGCTATTTACAGATGGGCTGTGTACAGGTACAGTGATCGATAAGCTGTTCTGACAGCTGATGCTTAAAGTTAGAGAGGGAGATATAAGTCTCCAGCTTCAGTTATTTTTGCAATTTTTTCCAGTCATTGTCAGCAGAGAAATGGAAGGGAAGGCGGCCAAAGTAGGTGTTGGCTTTGGGGATGACCAGAAAATATATCTGCTGAAGCGTGTGGGTAGGTGTTGCTATGGTGACCAGTGAGCTGAAAAAGGCGAGGCTTTACCTTTTAAAGACTTACAGATGAACTGGAGCCAGTGGGTTTGGCGACTAATATGTAGCGAGGGCCAGCCAACGAGTGCATACAGGTCGCAGTGGTGGGTAGTATATGGGGCTTTGGTGTCAAAACGGATGGCACTGTGATACACTACATCCAACATGCTGATCAGATTGCTGAGTAGATTGTTGGAGGCTATTTTGTAAATGGCATCACAGAAGTCAAGGATTGGTAGTATAGTCAGTTTTACGAGGGTATGTTTGGCAGCATGAGTGAAGGAGGCTTTGTTGCAAAATAGGAAGCCGATTCTAGATTTAGTTTTGGATTGGAGATGCTTAATGTGAGTCTGGAAGGAGAGTTTACAGTCTAACCAGACACCTTGGTATTTGTAGATGTCCACATATTCTAAGTCAGAACCGTCCAGAGTAGTGATGCTAGTCAGGCGGGCGGGTGTGGGCAGCAATCGTTTGAAGAATATGCATTTAGTTTTACTAGCATTTAAGAGCAGTTGGAGGCCATGGAAGGAGTGTTGTAGGGCATTGAAGCTTTTTTGGAAGTTTGTTAACACAGTGTCCAAAGAAGGGCCAGCTCTATACAGAATGGTGTCGTATGCGTAGAGGTGGATCAGAAAATCACCAGCAGCAAGAGCGACATCACTGATATATACAGAGAAAAAGTTGGCCCGAGAATTGAACCCTGGGGCACCCCCATAGAGACTGCCAGAGGTCTGGACAACAAGCCCTCTGATTTGACACACTGAACTCTATCTGAGAAGTAGCTTTTGAACCAAGCGAGGCAGTCATTTGAGAAACCTGCAGATAAGAATGTGGTGATTGACAGAATCTAAAGCCTTGGCCAGGTCGATGAAGACGGCTGTATAGTACTGTCTTTTATCGATGGCGGTTATGATATCGTTTAGGACCTTGAGCATGGCTGAGGTGAACCCATGACCAGCTCTGAAACCAGATTGCATAGTGGAGAAGGTACGGTGGGATTCAAAATGGTTGGTGATCTGTTTGTTAACTTGGCAATCGAAGATTTTAGAAAGGCAGGGCAGGATGGATATAGGCGTCTAACAGTTTGGGTCTAGTGTATCCCCCTTTGAAGAGGGGGATGACCGTGCAGCTTTCCAATCTTTGAGGATCTCAGACGATATGAAAGAGGTTGAATAGGCTAGTAATAGGGGTTTCAAAACTTTTTGGAATTAGTGCTACAGGATGCAAATTTCTGTTTGAAAAAGCTAGCCTTAGCTTTTCTGACTGTGTATATTGGTTCCTGACTTCCCTGAAAAGTTGCATATTATGGGGGCTATTCAATGCTAATGCAATACGGCACAGGATGTTTTTGTGCTGGTCAAGGGCAGTCAGGTCTGGAGTGAACCAAGGGCTATATCTGTTCTTATCTCTACATTTTTTTGAATGGGGCATGCTTATTTAGGATATTGAGGAAAGCACTTTTAAAGAGCAACCAAGCATCCTCTACCTGTGGGATAAGGTCAATATCCTTCGAGGATTCCTGTGCCAGGTCGATTAGAAAGGCCTGCCTGGGCCAGGTCGATTAGAAAAAGCAGTCCGATATGCTCTGGGTTGATATGCAGACTGGCAGGTATTGACTGAGCTGAGGCTGGCTGGTGTCCGAGTTAACGGTGAAGACCGCTAGCAGTGGCTAACTGACTACTAGCTAGTTAGCTGGCTAGCCTCTGATGGGGGTTCTGGTTGTAAAGTATAAAATAGCAGATCCGTACCACATTGGGTAAGGCGGGTAGCAGGAGAGGATATTCAGTACGTAGATGGAAAGTGAGATTAAAATATATATGAAATATATGGGGAAAAAAACAAGGAAATAAATTATTTACGATTATTTACACAGGATAAAACGGGATAAGACAAAACACACGTCCGACTGCTACACCATCTTGGTGGAAACAATGGGATTGTTTTGCTCAATTATTGGTTTAAATGATTTTGCCATGACATTCGAAGCATGCTAACTGGAGAACATTGACTTAAAAATAGTTTCAGAAACTGATTGAAGAAAATGTTCTGCTTTTACCTTCAGCTTTTATCGACTTACTAGAAATCACACACATCTGTATAGCAATCACACACATGTGTATAGCAATCATAGCAATCACACACATCTGTATAGCAATCATAGTAATCACACACATCTGAATAGCAATCACACACATCTGTATAGCAAATCACACACATCTGTATAGCAATCACACACATCTGTATAGCAATCACACACATCTGTATAGCAATCACACACATCTGTATAGAAATCACACACATGTGTATAGAAATCACACACATCTGAATAGCAATCACACACATCTGTATAGAAATCACACACATCTGTATAGAAATCACACACATCTGTATAGAAATCACACACATGTGTATAGAAATCACACAATCTGAATAGCAATCACACACATCTGTATAGAAATCACACACATCTGTATAGAAATCACACACATCTGTATAGAAATCACACACATCTGAATAGCAATCACACACATCTGTATAGCAATCATAGCAATCACACACATCTGTATAGTATCATAGCAATCACACACATCTGTATAGCAATCACACACATCTGTATAGCAATCACACACATCTGTATAGAAATCACACACATCTGTATAGCAATCACACACATCTGTATAGAAATCACACACATCTGAATAGCAATCACACACATCTGTATAGAAATCACACACATCTGAATAGCAATCACACACATCTGTATAGAAATCATAGCAATCACACACATCTGTATAGTATCATAGCAATCACACACATCTGTACCCAAATCTCCGAGTTGGGCATAGCGCTTGGATTGCGTCCTACCTGACAGGTCTAATAAGGTGGCGTGGCGAGAATCTGTCTCCTCACCACGCGCTCTCACCACTGGTGTCCCCCATCTGTTCTAGCCCTCTCCTATTCTCACTATACACCAAGTCACTGGCTCTGTCATAACCTCACATGGTCTCTCCTATCATTGCTATCAGACGACATCTGAAAAGAGCAATCTTCTCACCCACATCTGAATGACCAGGTGGCGAATCGCATCTCTGCATGTCTGGCAGACATATCAGTGTGGATGACGGATCACCACCTCAAGCTGAACCTCGGCAAGATGCTCTTCCTCCCGGGAAGGACTGTTCCATGATCTATCACGGTTGACAACTCCAGTGTGTCCTCCTCCCAGAGCGCTAAGAACCTTGGCGTGATCCTGGACAACACCCTGTCGTTCTCAACTAACATCAAGGCGGTGGACCGTTCCTGTAGGTTCATGATCTACAACATCTGCAGATACGACCCTGCCTCACACAGGAAGCAATCGCAGGTCCTAATCCAGGCATTGTCATCTCCCGTGGATTACTGCAGGCTGTTGGCTGGGCTCCTGCCTGTGACCATTAAGCCCCTAAACTCATCCAGAACGGCAGCTCCTGGTGTTCAACCTTCCCAAGTTCTCTGACGTAGATGAACTGGACTGGCTTCCAGTTGTAAGCTCATCCGCTACAAGACCATGGTGCAACGGAGCTGTGAGTATACGGCACCTCAGTACCTAGCAGGCTCTGATCAGGCCCTACACCCAAACAAGGGCACTGCGTTCATCCACCTCTGGCCTGCTGCAAACCACTGAGGAAGTAGTTCCTGCTCAGCCCAGGCAAAACTTTGTGCTCTGGCATCACAGATCAACACACTGTATACGTCAGGACAGGGAGTTTACAGCATGACACCTGAAACACCTCTGGAATAGGATAGGATAAGTAATCCTTCACCCCCCTAAAAGATTTAGATGCACTAGTAAAGTGGCTGTTCCACTGGATGTCATAAGGTGAATGCACCAATTTGTAAGTCTGTGCTAGACTTAGTAAATGTAAATGTAAATCTGTATAGCAATCACACACATCTGAATAGCAATCACATACATTTGAATAGCAATCACACACATGTGTATAGCAATCATAGCAATCACACACATCTGTATAGTATCATAGCAATCACACACATCTGAATAGCAATCACACACATCTGTATAGCAATCACACACATCTGAATAGCAATAACACACATCTGTATAGCAATCACACACATCTGAATAGCAATCACACACATCTGTATAGCAATCACACACATCTGAATAGTATCATAGCAATCACACACATCTGTATAGCAATCACACACATCTGAATAGCAATCACACACATCTGTATAGCAATCACACACATCTGAATAGCAATCACACACATCTGTATAGCAATCACACAGCATAGCAATCACACACATCTGTATAGAAATCACATCATAGAAATCATACACATCTGATAGCAATCACACACATCTGTATAGCAATCACACACATCTGAATAGCAATCACATACATTTGAATAGCAATCACACACATCTGTATAGCAATCACAGCACATCTGATAGAAATCACAACACTATCTGATAGAAATAGTATAGCAATCACACACATCTGTATAGTATCATAGCAATCACACACATCTGAATAGCAATCACACACATCTGTATAGCAATCACACACATCTGTATAGAAATCACACACATCTGTATAGAAATCATAGCAATCACATACATCTGTATAGCAATTATAGCAATCACACACATCTGAATAGCAATCACACACATCTGAATAGCAATCATGCAATCACACACATCTGAATAGCAATCATAGCAATCACACACATCTGAATAGCAATCATAGCAATCAACACATCTGTATAGCAATCACACACATCTGTTAGAAAGCAATCACACACATCTGTATAGCAATCATAGCAATCACACACATCTGTATAGCAATCATAGTGTATCACCACATCTGAATAGCAATCACACACATCTGTATAGCAATCACACACATCTGAATAGCAATCACAGACATCTGTATAACAATCATGAATACACTATCTGTAATAGCAATCACACACATCTGTATAGCAATCATAGCAATCACAGGACATCTGTATAGCAATCATAGCAATCACACACATCTGTTTAGCAATCACACACATCTGTATAGCAATCATAGCAATCACACACATCTGTATAGCAATCATAGCAATCACACACATCTGAAAAGTTAGCAATATCTGTATAGCAATCATAGCAATCACACACATCTGTATATCAATCAGGATGTCTGTATAGCAATCAAGCAGTCAGGTCTGAATAGCAATCACACACATCTGAATACTCTTGCTAAAGCAGTTAGCTCCAAGTATTTTGAATAAACAATAGACATTCTGTGTGGTGATTCATTTAGAATAGGATATCATCAAACAACATAGCAGAACTCATTACAGCAGCGATGCAGTGAGACACGCTACAGCTACAAGATTAGAGTGAAGGATATGACATAATAAAACCAGTTTTTTTAAGTATACATGGGCTTACGGTTTGATTACCTCCATGTTTGCTGACATTGAGCACGGGAACATTTGGGGTGGAGAGATAAGGGTGCAGAGAGCGCTCCGTTCGGACTGAGGAACAAACTCATCGGCTCCCGGGGGTCCATGCACAAGAAGAGGTGGGGTGGGGATGCGGGCACCTAATGACAGACACAAAGTAGTAAAATTTGATTGTACCCGGCGCTCATTTGCAAATGAATACAGTGAGCACAAAGACCCCCATTCTCCAGACGGCTAAAGGTTAGGTCCCTCCACTGTCTCCTTCTACATTCCCCAGGGTCAGACTAAACAAGAGGATGGAGGGGGGGCATAGATCCACCCATTAGTAACCAAATCAGGGGTATAGTTGAACAGGAATAGTACTGTGAGAGGGAAAGACAGGCAACATGGTAACAACAGACAGGAAGAGGAAAGAGATACAGGTAGGCCTAGTATGTTGACATTCAAACTGATTTGCATAGCTAGCTGCATACATACAGTATTACTAGATTACTAGATTGAAGAAATGACAAAGTCTCTCATTCTGAATTTCCACGACACCAAACAAACAGTAGCACCTACTACTTTAGTGGCATATTCATGGGGCCAATGACAGCTTGTTATTGAGGAGCCTAGGTGTTGTTATTTTTCTTCTTGCCGGTACAGTGTGAAACAGATGGAGCCTAGTGATTAAAAGTCAAGTTTGCATGGAAACTGATTGAAGCAGAATAGGCTGGGTACACAGCACGTGGTGTTCTGTGTCTAAGCTGCTCGGCCCCAGAAGTGGACCCATTCCACTAGTCCTCACACAGCATTCATCCCTCTCCCATTGTTTACTAGCAGCATGCCTGTGACCCATTTCTGGGATTAAGTACAGCCAGACTAAAGATGGGTATGACAATCACACAGGCAAGGCTGATGGGTATGATGGGGTATCACCAGGCAAGGCTGATGGGTATGATGGGGTATCACCAGACAAGGCTGATGGGTATGAGGGGTATCACCAGGCAAGGCTGATGGGTATGAGGGGTACTGTATCACCAGGCAAGGCTGATGGGTATGAGGGGTACTGTATCACCAGGCAAGGCTGATGTATAGTATCATAGGATCACCAGACAAGGCTGATGGGTATGAGGGGTATCACCAGGCAAGGCTGATGGGTATGAGGGGTATCACCAGGCAAGGCTGATGGGTATGAGGGGTATCACCAGGCAAGGCTGATGGGTAATCACCAGGCAAGGCTGATGGGTATGAGGGGTATCACCAGAACATCTGATGGGTATGAAATCACACACATCTGATGGGTATGAGGGGTATCACCAGACAAGGCTGATGGGTATGAGGGTATCACCAGACAAGGCTGATGGGTATAGGGGTAATCACCAGGCAAGTCTGATGGTATCAGGGGCATCACCAGACAAGGCTGATGGGTATGAGGGGTATCACCAGGCAAGGCTGATGGGTATGATGGGGTATCACCAGGCAAGGCTGATGGGTAGAGGGGTATCACCATGCAAGGCTGATGGGTATGAGGGGTATCACCAGGCAAGGCTGATGGGTATGATGGGGCATCACCAGGCAAGGCTGAATCACCAGGCAAGGCTGATGGGTATGAGGGGTATCACCAGGCAAGGCTGATGGGTATGAATCACCAGGCAAGGCTGATGGGTATGAATCACCAGGCATGATGAATAGGGGTAATCACCAGGCATCTGATGGGTATGATGGGGTATCACCAGGCAAGGCTGATGGGTATGAGGGGTATCACCAGGCAAGGCTGATGGGTAATGGGGTATCACCATCTGATGGGTATGAGGGGTATCACCACACATGATGGGTATGAGGGGTATCACCAGGCAAGGCTGATCTGGTATAGGGGTATCACCAGGCAAGGCTGATGGGTATGAGGGGTATCACAGGCAATCTGATGGGTATGATGGGGTATCACCAGGCAAGGCTGATGGGTATGAGGGTATCACCAGGCAAGGCTGATGGGTATGAGGGGTATCACCAGGCAAGGCTGATGGGTATGAGGGGTATCACCAGGCAAGGCTGATGGGTATGATGGGGTATCACCAGGCAAGGCTGATGGGTATGATGGGGTATCACCAGGCAAGGCTGATGGGTAGAAATCACCAGGCAAGGCTGATGGGTATCAACACACAAGGCTGATAGGTATGAGGGGTATCACCAGGCAATCTGATGGGTATGATGGGGTATCACCAGGCAATCTGATGGGTATCAGGGCAATCACCACATCTGAATAGCAATCACAGACACATCTGATGAGGGGTATAGCAATCACACAGGCATGGTATGAGCAATCACATACATCTGATATAGCAATCATAGGGTCACACACATGATGGGTATAGCAATCACACACATCTGAGGGGTATCACCAGGCAAGGCTGATGGGTAATGGGTTTGAATAAACAAGGCTGATGGGTATGAGGGGTATCACCAGACAAGGCTGATGGGTATATATCAAACAACTGATGGCAGAACTCACCAGGCAAGGCTGATGGGTATGAGGGTTTCACCACAAGGCTGATGGGTACAGCTACAAGATTAAGGTGAAGGGTATGACATAATAAAACCAGGCTTTTGGTATGAGGGGTATACCATGCAAGGCTTATGGTTTGATTACCAGGCTCCATGTTTGCAAGGCTGACATTGAGCATCACGGGAACTGATTTGGGGTGGAGGCTGATGATATGGGTGCAGACAAGGCTGATGGGTACTGAGGAACAAAGGCTCATGGGTATGAGGGTTTCACCAGGCAAGGCTGATGGGAACTATGCGGGTATTCAGACCAGGCAAGGCTGATGGGTATGAGGGGGATCACCAATGGCAAGGCTCTGCTCTGGTCATGGGTATGAGGGAATCACCAACAGGCTGAAAATATGATTGTATCACCAGGCAAGGCTCATTTGCAAATGAATACCAGAAGGCACATGGGTATGACCCCATTCTCCAGACAAGGCTGAAGGTATGAGGTCCCTCCACAAGTCTCCTTCTACATTCCCCAGGCTGATCAGACTAAACAAGAGATGATGGAGGGGGGGCATCAGATCAACCCATGAAAACATAGTAACACAAATCAGATGGGTATAGTTGAACAGGAATAGTACTGATGGGAAAGGTACAGGCAACATGGTAACACCAGGCAGGAAGAGGAAAGATTCAGATCACAGGCAAGGCCTGAGTATGTTGACATTCAAAAGGCTGATGGTGTTGTGGGTTATAGCAAGGTCTGATGGGTATGAAAGTGGGTTCACCAGACAAGGCTGATGGGTTGAAGGTTTCAGTTCCTGATGGGTATTGGGGTATCACTACAAACTGATGGGTATGTGGGGGTATCACCTACTGATGGGTATAGTGGGTATCAAATGACAGCTTGTGGGTTGAGGGGTATCCTAGGTGTTGTTATTTTTCTTCTTCACCAGGCAGTGTGATGGGTGTGAGATCACCAGGAGGCTATGATTACGATCACCAAGTTTGCATGGAATGAGGGGTGCAGAATAGGCTGGGTACACAGCACGTGGTGTTCTGTGTCTAAGCTGCTGATGGGTATGAGGTGGTATCCCATTCCAGGCTGTCCTCAAGGCTGATGGGTATTCATCCCTCTCCCTATTGTTTACCAGGCAAGTTGATGGGTATGAGGGTGACCAGCAAGGCTGATGGGTATGTTTCACCCTTTGATGGGTATTAATCACCAGGCAGGCTGAAAGATGGGTATCCTTCAGACAGCAGGCTGTATTTATGGTACTGTATCACCAGGCAAGGCTGATGGGTATGATGGGGGATCACCAGGCAAGGCTGATGGGTATGATGGGGTATCACCAGGCAAGGCTGATGGGAATGATGGGGTATCACCAGGCAAGGCTGATGGGTATGATGGGGGATCACCAGGCAAGGCTGATGGGTATGATGGGGTATCACCAGGCAAGGCTGATGGGAATGATGGGGTATCACCAGGCAAGGCTGATGGGTATGATGGGGTATCACCAGGCAAGGCTGATGGGTATGATGGGGTATCACCAGGCAAGGCTGATGGGTATGATGGGGTATCACCAGGCAAGGCTGATGGGTATGAGGGGTATCACCAGGCAAGGCTGATGGGTATGAGGGGTATCACCAGACAAGGCTGATGGGTATGAGGGGTATCACCAGGCAAGGCTGATGGGTATGAGGGTATCACCAGGCAAGGCTGATGGGTATGATGGGTATCACCAGGCAAGGCTGATGGGTATGAGGGGTATCACCAGGCAAGGCTGATGGGTATGAGGGGTATCACCAGACAAGGCTGATGGGTATGAGGGGTATCACCAGGCAAGGCTGATGGGTATGAGGGGTATCACCAGGCAAGGCTGATGGGTATGAGGGGTATCACCAGGCAAGGCTGATGGGTATGAGGGGTATCACCAGGCAAGGCTGATGGGTATGATGGGTATCACCAGGCAAGGCTGATGGGTATGATGGGGTATCACCAGACAAGGCTGATGGGTATGATGGGGTATCACCAGGCAAGGCTGATGGGTATGAGGGGTATCACCAGGCAAGGCTGATGGGTATGAGGGGTATCACCAGACAAGGCTGATGGGTATGAGGGTATCACCAGACAAGGCTGATGGGTATGAGGGGTATCACCAGACAAGGCTGATGGGTATGAGGGGTATCACCAGACAAGGCTGATGGGTATGATGGGTATCACCAGGCAAGGCTGATGGGTATGAGGGGTATCACCAGGCAAGGCTGATGGGTATGATGGGGGATCACCAGGCAAGGCTGATGGGAATGATGGGGGATCACCAGGCAAGGCTGATGGGTATGAGGGGTATCACCAGACAAGGCTGATGGGTATGAGGGGTATCACCAGGCAAGGCTGATGGGTATGAGGGGTATCACCAGGCAAGGCTGATGGGTATGAGGGGTATCACCAGGCAAGGCTGATGGGTATGAGGGTATCACCAGACAAGGCTGATGGGTATGATGGGTATCACCAGACAAGGCTGATGGGTATGATGGGTATCACCAGGCAAGGAGAAATCTAACCACATAATTATGAGCTGCAGAATTCTGGAATTATTTTCTTCAAGAATCAATGGGTATATCGTTAATTCAAATGTCCAAAAATGGATTTACCAACTGCAGATTGCCCGTTTTAAAGCTCTCTGTAACAAGGCTCTCTGTCGCCTCTTCATCCTCACCGATGGCAGGTGGCCTTTTGAACCTTCTCGAACTGTCTCTCTTTCTCCCTCACTCGCTGGCTCTCATTTTCTTCTTTCTGTTCATCTTTTCAGCCTTTCTTCATAAATGGCACCCTAACCCAGATCTCCAGAGACTTCCTGTCATTGTGCTAACACTAAACTACCTCTAACTTCCGTCGTACTGGACACAGAGACATACAAATGGTATCTACACATTCATCTGACTCTGGGGAAGTAGATAAAGGGCCCCATTGCCAAAATCCCAAAGTATCCCTTTAATGTTATATGATTAGAAAACATTAGAGAACGCAGAAGGAATAAACCAATATCTGGAAAAAAATATATATTATTCAACTACACCAGTTGCTGATCTTCAAATGATTTATTTACATAGATTTTATTTGAGGGCTGTAACAGGATGAACAAAATGCATCTCGCCATGGTGTAAATCAATCATACCATATCAATAGGCCACAAAGTACCGTGACATGAACAGTGGTTCTGTCTGAAACATTTCTGCTCGGGAGAGCCAAAGAGCAAAGCAATCAGAGCACCAGTCTTCCTTTTTTTTCTCTCTGACACTCTGTCAATTACAGCAGTTGTTATAGTACATATACACACAGACAGTAACTGGATTTCTGATAGGGGCATTTACACCCAGCAAATCTAGATGGGGATATATAATGGCTAAACTGTGCCTCTGGTCCCTGCTCGCCCTCACCCTTCCTCCCCTACCCTCACCCTTCCTCCTCTACCGGCCCCCCCCTACCCTCATCCTTCCCCCTACCCGCATCCTTCCCCCCCTACCCTCATCCTTCCCCCCCTACCCTCACCCTTCCCCCCCAACCCTCACCCTCGCCCCCCTACCCGCACCCTTTCCCCCCTGCCCGTATCCCCAAATGGATTAAATAGCCAATTCCAGTCTTCTGCAGCTGATAAATTCACCCTGAAAGAGGGAGTTATAAAATGAAACTGAATAGAAATGGCATGCTGTGGGTACAGTGTTGATTTGGTACGGACACTGTTATTTATGGCTGTCAGCCGCTACGGTTTCAGACACAGTTTGGGGAGGTTGTGGGATGAGTGCAGAATAGCAGAATATACCAGAAAACGTTCCTGTAGATGAGAAAACACTGCACATATACCGTAGATAGCTAGATGTGTGTATTGACTCCAGATGAAGTGCCAGATGAATGGTAACATTGGTGTTATGTGAGCATTCAGTCCCCTGAGTCAGTAGTTGAACTAGTGGGGTAACCTATATATTCTATAAATAATGGATGTGAACAAACACACTCTGTTTCTGACAGTCATTTCTGCAGATGAATAAAGACAGACCTTTTCAATAGGCTGCGGCTCTGGTCCATCGTTAAAGGGAATCTACACTAACGAGATGGAGGGGATCTTACGTATTAGGGGCCTCATTTATCAACATTGCGTAGAAACTATTCTAAAATACTACCTATGAACGGAATTTAGAATGGTCGTATGCATAGAAAAAGTGTGATTTATCAAACAATCCTACGAGTGTCATAACCACACTGGTAGGAGATAACTGTTGAAAAATACAAATTGTTCTCAGCCTCAGTGCTCGTGCACAACCTTGGCTGTTTGCATTTCTAAACGCCCCTAATCATCCCTTTAAAGCCTGTGGGCTAAGAAAAATAACATTTTCCGACACTGAAATAGAGGTGCTGGTGTCAGAGGTTGAGTACAACCAAAATGTTTTATTTTGGCTCATTTAGCCAAATGAAAACATAGCTACAGAGAGAGGACCACGAGGACAATTCAAGTTGCTTTAGCAATGGTAAATATACTTCAACTGAGTAGGAAACACTTAGCAATAAGCCGTCCATCCTCATCAGCTCCCTGCTGGAGGTGGAGAGGCCAACATGGCTGTTCTGCAGAATGAAGTCGTATGTTCCACCTGGCCACCACATTCAGCAGCGTCTTTTCATCATCACATCACCTGCACATGAAGAGTGGAAGCCTTTTCTGTTCACACAGTTCAACTCGTTTTGGGATGGTGCTTTTATGGTGTTGTGGGTTCCTTCTATTGGTCCGTTCGTATTTATGGTGTTGTGGGTGCCTTCTATTGGTCCGTTCGTATTTATGGTGTTGTGGGTGCCTTCTATTGGTCCGTTCGTATTTATGGTGTTGTGGGTTCCTTCTATTGGTCCGTTCGTATTTATGGTGTTGTGGGTTCCTTCTATTGGTCCGTTCGTATTTATGGTGTTGTGGGTTCCTTCTATTGGTCCGTTCGTATTTATGGTGTTGTGGGTTCCTTCTATTGGTCCGTTCGTATTTATGGTGTTGTGGGTTCCTTCTATTGGTCCGTTCGTATTTATGGTGTTGTGGGTTCCTTCTATTGGTCCGTTCGTATTTATGGTGTTGTGGGTGCCTTCTATTGGTCCGTTCGTATTTATGGTGTTGTGGGTGCCTTCTATTGGTCCGTTCGTATTTATGGTGTTGTGGGTGCCTTCTATTGGTCCGTTCGTATTTATGGTGTTGTGGGTGCCTTCTATTGGTCCGTTCGTATTTATGGTGTTGTGGGTGCCTTCTATTGGCCCGTTCGTATTTATGGTGTTGTGGGTGCCTTCTATTGGTCCGTTCGTATTTATGGTATTGTGGGTGCCTTCTATTGGCCCGTTCGTATTTATGGTGTTGTGGGTGCCTTCTATTGGTCCGTTCGTATTTATGGTGTTGTGGGTGCCTTCTATTGGTCCGTTCGTAACCATTATGGTGTTGTGGGTGCCTTCTATTGGTCCGTTCGTATTTATGGTGTTGTGGGTGCTGATTCTATTGGTCCGTTCGTGTTTATGGTGTTGTGGGTGCCTTCTATTGGTCCGTTCGTGATTTATGGTGTTGTGGGTGCCTTCTATTGGTCCGTTCGTGTTTAAACTGGTGTTGTGGGTGCCTTCTATTGTCCGTTCGTGTTTATGGTGTTGTGGGTGCCTTCTATTGGTCCGTTCGTATTTATGGTGTTGTGGGTGCCTTCTATTGGTCTGTTCGTATTTATGGTGTTGTGGGTGCCTTCTATTGGTCCGTTCGTATTTATGGTGTTGTGGGTGCCTTCTATTGGTCCGTTCGTATTTATGGTGTTGTGGGTTCCTTCTATTGGTCCGTTCGTATTTATGGTGTTGTGGGTTCCTTCTATTGGTCCGTTCAGATTTATGGTGTTGTGGGTTCCTTCTATTGAACCGTTCGTATTTATGGTGTTGTGGGTTCCTTCTATTGGTCCGTTCGTATTTATGGTGTTGTGGGTTCCTTCTATTGGTCCGTTCGTATTTATGGTGTTGTGGGTTCCTTCTATTGGTCCGTTCAACATTTATGGTGTTGTGGGTTCCTTCTATTGGTCCGTTCGTATTTATGGTGTTGTGGGTGCCTTCTATTGGTCCGTTCGTATTTATGGTATTGTCACCATGCCTTCTATTGGTCCGTCATGGGTTGCCTTCTATTGGTCCCGTTCTACTTGTATTATGGTGTTGTGGGTGCCTTCTATTGGTCCGTTCGTAACATTTATGGTGTTGTGGGTGCCTTCTATTGGTCCGTTCGTGTTTATGGTATTGTGGGTGCCTTCTATTGGTCCGTTCGTGTTTATGGTGTCATTGGGGTCCTTCTATTGGTCCGTTCGTATTTATGGTGTTGATGCCTTCATTGAACCAGTTCTAATTTATGGTGTTGTGGAACCTTCTATTGGTCCGTTCGATTTATGGTCTCATTGTGGGTGCCTTCTATTGGTCCGTTCGTATTTATGGTGCTGTCAGTGCCTTCTATTGGTCCGTTCGTCATTTATGGTGTTGTGGGTGCCTTCTATTGGTCCGTTCGTATTTATGGTGTTGTCAACATGCCTTCTATTGGTCCGTTCGTGTTTATGGTGTTGTGGGTGCCTTCTATTGGTCCGTTCGTGTTTATGGTATTGTGGGTGCCTTCTATTGGTCCGTTCTCTATTTATGGTGTTGTGGGTGCCTTCTATTGGTCCGTTCTCTCATTTATGGCGTCAGATGGGTGCCTTCTATTGGTCCGTTCAGATTTATGGCGTCGTGGGTGCCTTCTATTGGTCCCAGTTCTACTATTTAACGTCAGATGCCTGATGGTCCATTCTATTGGGATGTCTATTGGTCCAGTTTATGGCGTCACGGGTGCTTTCATTGGTCCGTTCTACTATTTATGTCGTGGGTGCCTTCTATTGGTCTTCGTGAAACTTTCATGGCGTCGTGGGATGCCTTCTATTGGTCCGTCACTATTTATGGCGTCAGATGCTGATTGGTCCGTTCATACATTCTCTCATGGCGTTGAGGGTGCCAGATCTATTGGTCCGTTCTCTCATGGAGGGCTGTCAGGTCCGCTGATGTAACATTGGGTGCCTCTATGGAGGAACTGTCAGATGCTGATGTAACTATTGGTCTCATTGAGGGCTGTGCCATCTATGCTGATGTAACATTCTCTCTATGGAGGGAGGGCTGTCAGATGCTGATGTAACATTCTCTCATTGAGGGTCTGTCCTTCTAGAAACTAGGCTGATGTAACATTCTCTCATTGAGGGCTGTCAGATGCTGATGTAACATTCTCTCATGAGGGCTGAGATGCTGATGTAACATTCTCTCATGGAGGGCTGTCAGATGCTGATGTAACATTCTCTCATGGAGGGCTGTCAGATGCTGATGTAACATTCTCTCATTGAGGGCTGTCAGATGCTGATGTAACATTCTCTCATTGAGGGCTGTCAGATGCTGATGTAACATTCTCTCATGGAGGGCTGTCAGATGCTGATGTAACATTCTCTCATGGAGGGCTGTCAGATGCTGATGTAACATTCTCTCATTGAGGGCTGTCAGATGCTGATGTAACATTCTCTCATTGAGGGCTGTCAGATGCTGATGTAACATTCTCTCATTGAGGGCTGTCAGATGCTGATGTAACATTCTCTCATTGAGGGCTGTCAGATGCTGATGTAACATTCTCTCATTGAGGGCTGTCAGATGCTGATGTAACATTCTCTCATTGAGGGCTGTCAGATGCTGATGTAACATTCTCTCATTGAGGGCTGTCAGATGCTGATGTAACATTCTCTCATTGAGGGCTGTCAGATGCTGATGTAACATTCTCTCATTGAGGGCTGTCAGATGCTGATGTAACATTCTCTCATTGAGGGCTGTCAGATGCTGATGTAACATTCTCTCATTGAGGGCTGTCAGATGCTGATGTAACATTCTCTCATGGAGGGCTGTCAGATGCTGATGTAACATTCTCTCATGGAGGGCTGTCAGATGCTGATGTAACATTCTCTCATTGAGGGCTGTCAGATGCTGATGTAACATTCTCTCATGGAGGGCTGTCAGATGCTGATGTAACATTCTCTCATGGAGGGCTGTCAGATGCTGATGTAACATTCTCTCATTGAGGGCTGTCAGATGCTGATGTAACATTCTCTCATGGAGGGCTGTCAGATGCTGATGTAACATTCTCTCATTGAGGGCTGTCAGATGCTGATGTAACATTCTCTCATTGAGGGCTGTCAGATGCTGATGTAACATTGGCTCATGGAGGGCTGTCAGATGCTGATGTAACATTCTCTCATTGAGGGCTGTCAGATGCTGATGTAACATTCTCTCATTGAGGGCTGTCAGATGCTGATGTAACATTCTCTCATTGAGGGCTGTCAGATGCTGATGTAACATTCTCTCATTGAGGGCTGTCAGATGCTGATGTAACATTCTCTCATTGAGGGCTGTCAGATGCTGATGTAACATTCTCTCATGGAGGGCTGTCAGATGCTGATGTAACATTCTCTCATTGAGGGCTGTCAGATGCTGATGTAACATTGGCTCATGGAGGGCTGTCAGATGCTGATTTAACATTCTCTCATTGAGGGCTGTCAGATGCTGATGTAACATTCTCTCATTGAGGGCTGTCAGATGCTGATGCCAACATGAACAGGGTCTCATGAAAGGGCTACAACAGATGCTGATGTAACATTTCAACATTGAGGGCTGTCTAGATGCTGATGTAACATTCTCTCATGGAGGGCTGTCAGATGCTGATGTAACATTCTCTAACATGGAGGGCTGTCAGAACTGAGTAACATTCTCTCATGGAGGGCTAGTCAGATCTACTGATGTAACATGTCCAGCATGGAACATCAGAACATGCTGATGTAACATTCTCAACATGGAGCCAACATGCTGATGTAACATTCAGCCTCTTGAGGGCTGTCAGATGTGGGAACATTGCTCATTGAGATGTCAACATTGGCCAGCATCTACTGTGTCAACATAGAACGCTTGTCGAACACTACTCATGGAGAGTCCATGAACCAGACAACATTGAAACTCATGGAATCTGAGATACCTATGTATTTTGAACAGGGTTGGTGTCAACAAGACAAGTCACTGTTGGAACTTTCACACCACTTTCGCACTGTGTCAACAATGGTCAAAGGACATCCATGCCAACATAGAACCAGTGCAACATGAAATGGCCAACATAGAACAGCCAACATGAACCAGCAACTAGACTCAACTGTGGCTGTGCATACAACAGTCAACATGGCTAGCATAGAACCTGTGGTCAATGACACTTGTGCATACAACATGGTCACTAATGCTGTGCATAGACCATGGTCATGAAACTGTGCATTCTACACTTGACAAGCAGTTCATGGCTTCATACCACTTGGCACTGTGCATACACATGGTCATGGCTGTGCATAACATGGTCATGGCTGTGCATACACATGGTCATGGCTGTGCATACACATGGTCATGGCTGTGAATACACATGGTCATAGCTGTGCATACACATGGTCATGGCTGTGCATACACATGGTCATGGCTGTGCATACACATGGTCACGGCTGTGCATACACATGGTCATGGCTGTGTATACACATGGTCACGGCTGTGCATACACATGGTCATGGCTGTGCATACACATGGTCATGGCTGTGCATACACATGGTCATGGCTGTGCATACACATGGTCATGGCTGTGCATACACATGGTCACGGCTGTGCATACACATGGTCATGGCTGTGCATACACATGGTCATGGCTGTGCATACATATGGCCATGGCTGTGCATACACATGGTCATGGCTGTGCATACACATGGTCACGGCTGTGCATTAACATGGTCACGGCTGTGCATACATTTTCACACACTCAAGCGAAAGTTCATATTGATAAATCTCACACTTTGCATGAAAATGGTCCCATGCATGGTTAGTACACAGATGTTTGCTTAGGAACGGTTGATAAATGAGGACCCAGGCCACAGTGAAGGTATAGGCTAATAACCAGAGGCAATAGTATTTATGGACAAGGTCTGTTTCTTTCATCTTCTATTTTCCATTTTCTGGAATTTATTGGGGTTTGTTTTGTAGAAGTTTGGACATGTTGTAGGAATGATAAAATGGTAGTTTGTAAAAATGGAACCTACTAATGAAACTAGGATGTCAACATAGAACCAGTCTACTAATGAAACTAGGATGTCAACATAGAACCAGTCTACTAATGAAACTAGGATGTCAACATAGAACCAGTCTACTAATGAACCTAACCTAAGATGCCAACATAGAACCAGTCTACTAATGAACCTAAGATGTCAACATAGAACCAGAACCAGTCTACCAGTCTACTAATGAACCTAAGATGTCAACATAGAACCAGTCTACTAATGAAACTAAGATGTCAACATAGAACCAGTCTACCAGTCTAAATGAAACTAGGATGTCAATATAGAACCAGTCTACTAATGAACCTAAGATGTCAACATAGAACCAGTCTACTAATGAACCTAAGATGCCAATATAGAACCAGTCTACTAATGAAACTAGGATGTCAACATAGAACCAGTCTACTAATGAACCTAACCTAAGATGTCAACATAGAACCAGTCTACTAATGAAACTCGGATGTCAACATAGAACCAGTCTACTAATGAACCTAAGATGTCAACATAGAACCAGTCTACTAATGAACCTAAGATGCCAACGAGGTTCTGTTTACATTTGACCATATTCTCACATGGGTACCAAGTGTTGCTGTTGATACTCTCTTTTCACTTAGCGAGTCGATGGCTCTATACGCTGAAACACGACTGTTGCTAATTGCTCTGCTGCACTGATCACACTCATGAAAATTAAATATCACCTCTCTTTCACCCTCACAGCTATTCCTCCTGTCAAAAATTGCTTTGCTACACCAGCAATGCAACTCAATTTCACCTCAAATCCCCTCGGAGCGAACCCCACCCCCACTCACTAATCCATTCCAATGATCAATCTGCAGCCTTTGTGTCCCTGTGGATTTATACACTTTTCAAAACTCAGTCATCACTTCAGCCGACAGATGCCATAGGATGCTCAATGAGGGGTGTAAACAGAGGTCGAAACAACCACAGTGTATGCTGGGAAATAACATTCACACTTCTTATACCTGGTGGGGAAAAAACGATCTTTTATCCAGCTGTCTGTTAACACTTTGGTGTCTATGTGATGGAGGTGGTTGAATGAAACTCTAGTGATGATGAGTTAACATGCCTGAGACCTGAAGCCTTATTCGTTTCCAGAGCTAATGTCTAGTCTCTAGCTCAATGGGCTAACACAGTCTTGTGACACACAGATGGGTTTAAACCCAGTCACATATGTAGGTCTGCAGTGGGGGGGATAGGTGTACACTAACTAAATGGAGAAGGCTCCATCCAGTTCATTCAGATCTGCACACACTGAAGTTGTAGGGTTACAGGGAAGCTGTGTTTCCAGTGGAGCTTCACATGGGGGAGGCTGCAGAAGGAGAAGTGACATCATATAGAGTGAAACCAATAGCAGGAAGTGCCTCCTAGGGAGAAGTCACTGGTATCCTGTAAAGGGTTGACCATTCACTGTCATTCAGTAATTAGTGGTGGGCAAAGTGCGCTATGATGTGGTATTACATAATATCTTCAATAGATATCAAGCAGGAGAAGCCACTACAGTTGGGGATGACTTCATTGTCCCTCATGGCTGGTTTGTTGAAATGACCTAACTGGGTCCATGTTGTGTTTGACCATGACCACATGCTTATTCGTTTGAAATCTCTTGCTGATCATAACCAAACCATCTGGGTGAACGGAGCAGAGTGCTTTTATTAAATAACAGTGGGGTATGTCTTTTTATTAAATAACAGTGGGAAATGTATTTTTTATTAAATAACAGTGGGAAATGTATTTGTTTATTAAATAACAGTTTAGACATGTATTTTTTATTAAATAAGGGTGGATTTATTCTGTTTTCCCACAACGCCATATCGTCCCTCTGTTACAGGTGGTCTTTTCCGTTTTCATTCAAACCAAGATGGTGAAAGTAATAAACTCCTAGTTCCTCCCACCGTTAATTCAGATCTAATTGACTGTTCTGTACCAGCTCTCTGAGTGCAGCCGCTAGTACATGTCCCTTTCCCAGGAAGCAGTTCACCTCCATGTAACTATAGTAACTCATACCACCAATAATGAAATGATGCGCCAGCGCTCCGAGCAGTAGGTCAATCCAATGTACTCAGCTGAGCTGTTGAATAACCGTGAGGGAAATAACCAGGAAGTTCTCTGTCAGCCTATTAAACAGGAACATCCCAACAGATGAAAGCTATCATCCTTACCTGGTGTGAGTTTAAGGCAGTTCTACCGTGTTGAATGGGACCAAAGGGAGTCTTTAAATACTGGATGAAAGCCCATTCAGGTAAGCTGGGATGGTGGAGACCTGGAGGGCTTCAGTGGTTGAAGCACTGCATCACATACAGTAGATATAACTGGAGTTGAGCTGAACACTCTTCTCACTCATCGGTCAGAATTGGTTTCTCCTCGCTCTTCACTTAATGTTAAGCCAATCAGGGTGGAGAGATGAGAGATGCATTGTCACAGCTGGGAAAGGCTATATTTATTCAGCAGTAAGTCACCCTGAGATATAGTGTAACTGATGAAGGGGGATTTTGGAGCGGTAATTGTTGTTTGTGCCTCAACCACACAGTGTTTAATTCATTCATAGAGTACAGATGTAACCATTATCAAAGATGTGTTACGGTGACCTGATCTCACCTTCAGTCCAAGTGACAAACTGCCCTCCTTCCTGGATTGGATTCCATCAAATGGAAGCAGGGATACTTCTGCCTCTGTTTGCATTTTGTTTTCACTAATTCTATGTTCTTCTGCAACGTTTCCTTGTGATGTTGATCAAAAACTCCACGAGGGAGTTTGATTATTCCCCTTTGTCTCCATCCATCCATCCATCCATCCATCCATCCATCCATCCATCCATCCATCCATCCATCCATCCATCCATCCATCCTGTACTCTTAAGTCTCAATATTTGAATGTCTTCCTTTCCTTCATTGAATGAGTGGATGGATTTACACCTTGTTGCCACCTCCTGTCATGTTCAGCCAGACCAGTGATCCTGGAAGATGGAACACGTGTACAGGAAGACAATGAAAAGTCTTTCGTGACAGCTTTGTTATAGAGAGGTAACTAGAGAGGTAGCTAGTCACATGGCTATCTTCTCCTGCTCCCCTGTCATCTCCAGAGCTGTGCAGTCAGAGAGGGATTGTTCTGTAATGAGAGGAGATGTCAGAGCTGCGCAGTCAGAGAGTGATTGTTCTTTCACAGAGGACATTTTGAAGATCTCTCTGGGTGATTGGCTGTCACAGAGGACATTCTGAAGATCTCTCTGGGTGATTGGTTGTCACAGAGGACATTCTGAAGATCTCTCTGGGTGATTGGAGGACATTCTGAAGATCACAGAGGACATTCTGAAGATCTCTCTGGGTGATTGGTTGTCACAGAGGACATTCTGAAGATCTCTGGGTGATTGGTTGTCACAGAGGACATTCTGAAGATCTGGGTGATTGGTTGTCACAGAGGACATTCTGAAGATCTCTCTGGGTGATTGGTTGTCACAGAGGACATTCTGAAGATCTCTCTGGGTGATTGGTTGTCACAGAAGACATTCTGAAGATCTCTCTGGGTGATTGGTTGTCACAGAGGACATTCTGAAGATCTCTCTGGGTGATTGGTTGTCACAGAGGACATTCTGAAGATCTCTCTGGGTGATTGGTTGTCACAGAGGACATTTTGAAGATCTCTCTGGGTGATTGGCTGTCACAGAGGACATTTTGAAGATCTCTCTGGGTGATTGGCTGTCACAGAGGACATATCTATTGGAACTCTATACAGGCCAACATACATACATACTGTATGTATAATCTTCATTCGATCACCCTGTTGCAGGAGAAATGGAAATGGAAAACATGTAGTTTATTTCTGGTTTAAAAAGGCTTCTGAGGTTTGTAATCGCCACGTTGAAATTTTCGACTTGATTTTCCCTTGCAAAAATGCCCATTAATTATAATCCACATTTCCAGTTGCTGCAGGATTATTTTCTTGCTGTAGCAAACTGGCTCAAATTTAAGATCCTAGATCTGTACACACATGCATTTAATCTCTCTCTCCCTCTCTCTCTCTCTCTCTCTCTCTCTCTCTCTCTCTCTCTCTCCTCCCCCAGTCACATAAAGCCTCCACTAGGAGTAGACTGGAGCTCCAGCAGCCCTGAGGGCAGGCCAGGCCACGTCACTACCATCAGTCCATCAGTCAACACTGCGCTCGCATCACTCCTGTTTACCAGGTCAGTATCTCTAAAGCTGCTCCTTTGTTCATAAATAATGTTCTGTGTTGAAACGAGCAGTCGCTGGCTACTGAGCTGCTCTGTTAAAGGACTGCACCTTTAGCAGGTTGGAGTGCTAGAGCAAATGGGTAATGGCAAAGCACCCAAATTACGCAAAGGAGGTATATGTCAGTCAGTATTGTCGATGATACATTGAATAATACCTTCCATTTAATTGAATGACTGCTTCATTTCATTTGAAACAGATTGCTACAGCAAGAAAACCCTGCAGCAACAGAAAATGTGAATTATTATGAGGATTCCAATCAATCGACATTTTTCTAGGGGTTGGTACATTTTTCGTAAGAAAAAAATCAAGTCTGAAATTTAAAAGTGGAAATGACAAACTTCAGAAGCCTTTTTTAACCTCAAATACACTAGATGTTTTACATTTCCTGCATTGTACGAAAGTCCTCCTGCAACAGAGTGATCAGATTAAGATCCTACATCTGTAGATAGATCATTGAGATAGTTATTGCCAGGGGCAGAAACTGAGAACTATGCGAAAACTGATTCTTTTCAGGTGCAGTTTCCGAGACACACCAGATGAACACAATTAAATCCATTTTTAATTTGCATAAAACTCAGATTGCATAACTTGCTAGTCTTTATCTTCACAGAAACATCAACCATCTTATCAACTTTCCTCATGGAGGTTGTTTATAACCACCTAGTATCATCAACCATCTCATCAACTGTCTTCCTCATGGAGGTTGTTTATAACCATCTAGTATCATAGTCTTCTACATTCCTACAGTGAAAATGCCCAGAGGCTTTGCATGACCCCAGAAAGAAAAGCTGTGATAGTACAGCTCTCAGCCACCGCCCTGTGTGTGTGTGTGTGTGTGTGTGTGTGTGTGTGTGTGTGTGTGTGTGTGTGTGTGTGTGTGTGTGTGTGTGTGTGTGTGTGTGTGTGTGTGTGTGTGTGTGTGTGTGTGTGTGTGTGTGTGTGTGTGTGTGTGTGTGTGTGGTGTGTGCGTTTTTGTGTTTGTGTGAGTGGGGGGTGTGTGTGTATTTGTGTGTGTGTGGGGTGTGTGTGTGTGGTGTGTGTGTGTACCTTCCCTCCTACAGGGTTTATGAAGAGAGAGGAGAACTCCCACTCACTCCCTTTAGAAACTTGCTAACAGGCACTCTAAACCAGGAAGTTTAATACACAAAGGTTCTATAAACCATATCTGATCTATACAGGAGAAATATCTCCTGATAATTGGAAGCTTTGCACCTCATCATATATAATTGATATGTGATGAGCATTCTGATACAAAACGGCTCCTGTGGAAATAGAAGGTTACTGCAATGTTTAGGGTTCATTTAACACCCTTAGAGTTGATTGACACACAGGTGCATCAATCCTAAGTTACATAACAAAAACTTCCCCATCCAAATCCATCAGTTGAAACTAGAGATACCTGTCTCAATCCACCATATCCGCCAGTGTCGCACTTCCTCACCTGTGGTGAAAGGTGGCAGAGCAAGAGCGGTGTTTGTTATAACACAAGACATCCTGAAAATCGTTTTTCTCACGAAAACTTCTGTAGCGTCCGAACGGTTTGACCTAGAAACTATTATGACCCCTCTATGGAAAGTGGAGATTCTCATTCCATTTTGCTCTATGACCCCCACAAGTGTCACGGGACTCATCTGAAGGTTATGTGTCGACCACAAAAAAAGGGGTTAAATATGTTTCCTGAGGTTTTTTTTTGTTTCTGAGTGTTTTTATATCTCCTAGATTTAGGACAGACACTTCAACATAGTGTTTCTCATGATTTACTTTCTGACTGTAGTTTTTGCCATTTATGAATGTGTTATTCAATGAGTTTTTATAGGCTTTCTTTAAAAAAATACTGATTAAATATTTATTTTGATACCTAAAGGGGTCCTAAAATTCTAAATCAAATAGAAATGATCCATAGTATGACACTTATAAAACCATTCCATGTCAGCTCAGCACCCACCCTCCCCAAATGTCTTAGACTGTAAAGAATTAATGAAAGTTGTGGGTGACTGCAATGTTTAGGGTTCAAAAACAGAGGGTTGCTGTAGTGTTTAGGGTTCATAAATTAGGAGGGTTGCTGCAGTGTTTAGGGTTCATAAAGAGGAGGGTTGCTGTAGTGTTTAGGGTTCATAAAGAGGAGGGTTGCTGCAGTGTTTAGGGTTCATAAAGAGGAGGGTTGCTGTAGTGTTTAGGGCTCATGAAGAGGAGGGTTGCTGTAGTGTTTAGGGTTCATCAAGAGGAGGGTTGCTGCAGTGTTTAGGGTTCATAAAGAGGAGGGTTGCTGTAGTGTTTAGGGCTCATAAAGAGGAGGGTTGCTGTTGTTTAGGGTTCATTTGCTGAATGTTTAGGGTTCATGAAGAGGAGGGTTGCTGTAGTGTTTAGGGTTCAAAAAACAGAGGGTTGCTGCAGTGTTTAGGGTTCATGAAGAGGAGGGTTGCTGCAGTTTTTAGGTTTCATAAAGAGGAGGGTTGCTGCAGTTTTTAGGGTTCATAAAGAGGAGGGTTGCTGCAGTGTTTAGGGTTCATAAAGAGGGGGTTGCTGCAGTGTTTAGGGTTCATAAAGAGGAGGGTTGCTGCAGTGTTTAGGGTTCATAAAGAGGAGGGTTGCTGCAGTGTTTAGGGTTCATAAAGAAGAAGATTGCTGCAGTGTTTAGGGTTCATAAAGAGGAGGGTTGCTGCAGTGTTTAGGGTTCATAAAGAGGAGGATTGCTGCAGTGTTTAGGGTTCATAAAGAGGAGGGTTGCTGCAGTGTTTAGGGTTGATAAAGAGGAGGATTGCTGCAGTGTTTAGGGTTCATAAAGAGGAGGGTTGCAGGGTTCATAAAGAGGAGGATTGCTGCAGTGTTTAGGGTTCATTTAATGGAAGAGGAGGGTTGCTGCAGTGTTTAGGGTTCATAAAGAGGAGGGTTGATGCAGTGTTTAGGGTTCATAAAGAGGAGGGTTGCTGCAGTGTTTAGGGTTCATAAAGAGGAGGATTGCTGCAGTGTTTAGGGTTCATAAAGAGGAGGGTTTCTGTAGTGTTTAGGGTTCATAAAGAGGAGGGTTGCTGCAGTGTTTAGGGTTGATAAAGAGGAGGATTGCTGCAGTGTTTAGGGTTGATAAAGAGGAGGGTTGCTGCAGTGTTTAGGGTTGATAAAGAGGAGGGTTGCTGCAGTGTTTAGGGTTCATAAAGAGGAGGATTGCTGCAGTGTTTAGGGTTCATAAAGAGGAGGATTGCTGCAGTGTTTAGGGTTCATTTAATGGAAGAGGAGGGTTGCTGCAGTGTTTAGGGTTCATAAAGAGGAGGGTTGATGCAGTGTTTAGGGTTCATAAAGAGGAGGGTTGCTGCAGTGTTTAGGGTTCATAAAGAGGAGGATTGCTGCAGTGTTTAGGGTTCATAAAGAGGAGGGTTTCTGTAGTGTTTAGGGTTCATTTAAAAGAGGAGGATTGCTGCAGTGTTTAGGGTTCATAAAGAGGAGGGTTGCTGCAGTGTTTAGGGTTCATAAAGAGGAGGGTTGCTGCAGTGTTTAGGGTTCATAAAGAGGAGGATTGCTGCAGTGTTTAGGGTTCATAAAGAGGAGGGTTGCTGTAGTGTTTAGGGTTCATAAAGAGGAGGGTTGCTGCAGTGTTTAGGGTTCATGAAGAGGAGGGTTGCTGCAGTGTTTAGGGTTCATTTAATGGAAGGAGGGTTGCTGCAGTGTTTAGGGTTCATAAAGAGGAGGATTGCTGCAGTGTTTAGGGTTCATAAAGAGAGGGTTTCTGTAGTGTTTAGGGTTCATAAAGAGGAGGGTTGCTGCAGTGTTTAGGGTTCATAAAGAGGAGGGTTTAGTTTTTAGGGTCCAAAAAAGAGGGTTGCTGCAGTGTTAAGGGTTCATAAAGAGGAGGGTTGCTGTAGTGTTTAGGGTTCATGAAGAGGAGGGTTGCTGTAGTGTTTGGGGTTCATGAAAAGGAGGGTTGCTGTAGTGTTTAGGGTTCATGAAGAGGAGGGTTGCTGTAGTGTTTAGGGTTCAAAACAGAGGGTTGCTGCAGTGTTTAGGGTTCATGAAGAGGAGGGTTGCTGTAGTGTTTAGGGTTCATGAAGAGGAGGGTTGCTGTAGTGTTTAGGGTTCAAAAGAGAGGGTTGCTGCAGTGTTTAGGGCTCATGAAGAGGAGGGTTGCTGCAGTGTTTAGGGTTCATGAAGAGGAGGGTTGCTGTAGTGTTTAGGGTTCATGAAGAGGAGGGTTGCTGTAGTGTTTAGGGTTCAAAAACAGAGGGTTGCTGCAGTGTTTAGGGTCATGAAGAGGAGGGTTGCTGTAGTGTTTAGGGCTCATGAAGAGGAGGGTTGCTGTAGTGTTTAGGGTTCATAAAGAGGAGGGTTGCTGTAGTGTTTAGGGTTGAAGAGGATGGTTGCTGTAGTGTTTAGGGTTCATGAAGAGGAGGGTTGCTGTAGTGTTTAGGGTTCATAAAGAGGAGGGTTGCTGCAGTGTTTAGGGTTCATTAAGAGGAGGGTTGCTGCAGTGTTTAGGGTTCATAAAGAGGATTGCTGCAGTGTTTAGGGTTCATAAAGAGGAGGGTTGCTGCAGTGTTTAGGGTTCATAAAGAGGAGGGTTGCTGCAGTGTTTAGGGTTCATAAAGAGGAGGGTTGCTGCAGTGTTTAGGGTTCATAAAGAGGAGGATTGCTGCAGTGTTTAGGGTTCATAAAGAGGAGGGTTGCTGCAGTGTTTAGGGTTCATAAAGAGGATTGCTGCAGTGTTTAGGGTTCATAAAGAGGAGGGTTGCTGCAGTGTTTAGGGTTCATAAAGAGGAGGGTTGCTGCAGTGTTTAGGGTTCATAAAGAGGAGGGTTGCTGCAGTGTTTAGGGTTCATAAAGAGGAGGATTGCTGCAGTGTTTAGGGTTCATAAAGAGGAGGGTTGCTGCAGTGTTTAGGGTTCATAAAGAGGATTGCTGCAGTGTTTAGGGTTCATAAAGAGGAGGGTTGCTGCAGTGTTTAGGGTTCATAAAGAGGAGGATTGCTGCAGTGTTTAGGGTTCATAAAGAGGAGGGTTGCTGCAGTGTTTAGGGTTCATAAAGAGGAGGGTTGCTGCAGTGTTTAGGGTTCATAAAGAGGAGGATTGCTGCAGTGTTTAGGGTTCATAAAGAGGAGGGTTGCTGCAGTGTTTAGGGTTCATAAAGAGGAGGATTGCTGCAGTGTTTAGGGTTCATAAAGAGGAGGGTTGCTGCAGTGTTTAGGGTTCATAAAGAGGAGGGTTGCTGCAGTGTTTAGGGTTCATAAAGAGGAGGGTTGCTGCAGTGTTTAGGGTTCATAAAGAGGAGGATTGCTGCAGTGTTTAGGGTTCATAAAGAGGAGGGTTGCTGCAGTGTTTAGGGTTCATAAAGAGGAGGGTTGCTGCAGTGTTTAGGGTTCATAAAGAGGAGGGTTGCTGCAGTGTTTAGGGTTCATAAAGAGGAGGATTGCTGCAGTGTTTAGGGTTCATAAAGAGGAGGGTTGCTGCAGTGTTTAGGGCTCATGAAGAGGAGGATTGCTGCAGTGTTTAGGGCTCATGAAGAGGAGGGTTGCTGCAGTGTTTAGGGTTCATAAAGAGGAGGATTGCTGCAGTGTTTAGGGTTCATAAAGAGGAGGGTTGCTGCAGTGTTTAGGGTTCATAAAGAGGAGGTTTGCTGCAGTGTTTAGGGTTCATAAAGAGGAGGATTGCTGCAGTGTTTAGGGTTCATAAAGAGGAGGGTTGCTGCAGTGTTTAGGGTTCATAAAGAGGAGGATTGCTGCAGTGTTTAGGGTTCATAAAGAGGAGGGTTGCTGCAGTGTTTAGGGTTCATAAAGAGGAGGGTTGCTGCAGTGTTTAGGGTTCATAAAGAGGAGGATTGCTGCAGTGTTTAGGGTTCATAAAGAGGAGGGTTGCTGCAGTGTTTAGGGTTCATAAAGAGGAGGGTTGCTGCAGTGTTTAGGGTTCATAAAGAGGAGGATTGCTGCAGTGTTTAGGGTTCATAAAGAGGAGGATTGCTGCAGTGTTTAGGGTTCATAAAGAGGAGGATTGCTGCAGTGTTTAGGGTTCATTTAATGCAAGAGGGTTGCTGCAGGTTTAGGATTGTAAATCAGAATTTGTTAACTGACTTGCCTAGTTAAATAAAATACATTTTAAAAAATCCAGAAACCGGATAAACGTTGGGATTAATTTTTTAAGATGGATGAGTGAGACCGAAATGTCTACCGTTCTCATGGATTGGTAATGTTAGGTAAGTGTTGGGTTATGTTTTTAGCCTACTAGCTATGTTAGCTGCTAACCTTAGTGTGTTCCATTTTCAATCTAACTAACAAGGCTACATAGCTAGCTAGCTAACATTTTCTGTATTCGGACTGTTTTGTACTCAAAGAAATCTAACAATAGCATCATGTACTGAAGCTACACTACATACATCCCACAAGATGCCCAATGTCTTTATTTAAACTAGCTAACGTTAGCGGGCTAAAGCTAAATATGCAAATTGTTGACATGATAGTGTCTTTTATTTGTAGATGATAATTCTAGCTTGCTAGGTGGTCGACAGAATTTTTGGCCCAGGACCACCTGAGAAATCTATAAAATTTACCACAGTTACATCACACAAACATGTATTTCTCAGGAAAATACTGGAGTAGACTGTCTGATTTTGAGGGAGCCTGAGGCTATATATTTACATGAGTTTATTACCTAACGCCTCTCTCTCAGGTGAGATCATGACCAGAAACACACACACACACACACACACACACACACACACACACACGGTTTTGGGGGTGTGGGGTCCCTTGGGGAAGAGTATCTGGAGATCTCAAGTGAGAAAGTAGCTGTGTGATGGAAACTAAACTGCTGAGGCTGGAGATCCCCAGTGGAGACATATGGTGGAGATCAAATGCAACCAATCCACAGACAACGTGAGCTAATTAGGCACTTTAGTCATTCAGCAGTGTATTAAAACAGGAGTTATTCCACTTCCTAAGTCATTCAGCAGTGTATTAAAACAGGAGTTATTCCACTTCCTAAGTCATTCAGCAGTGTATTAAAACAAGAGTTATTCCACTTCCATTTTATCGGCGGAATCAGAAACCTATTCTACTCTACACTCCCAGTAGTGGCGGCTTGATTGACATGCGTTGTTTTATGAGCTGTTGTACTAGCTGCTGCCAAGCCAGGCCTCACAGTTAACCCATCTAGTTAACCTGCTATTTACAGCTGCTGCCAAGCCAGGCCTCACAGTTAACCCATCTAATTAACCTGCTATTTACAGCTGCTGCCAAGCCAGGCCTCACAGTTAACCCATCTAGTTAACCTGCTATTTACAGCTGCTGTCAAGCCAGGCCTCACAGTTAACCCATCTAGATAACATGCTATTTACAGCTGCTGCCAAGCCAGGCCTCACAGTTAACCCATCTCGTTAACCTGCTATTTACAGCTGCTGTCAAGCCAGGCCTCACAGTTAACCCATCTAGTTAACCTGCTATTTACAGCTGCTGTCAAGCCAGGCCTCACAGTTAACCCATCTAGTTAACCTGCTATTTACAGCTGCTGTCAAGCCAGGCCTCACAGTTAACCCATCTAGTTAACCTGCTATTTACAGCTGCTGCAGTAAGGGCTCTAAAGGGGTTGTTCGTTAGGGTCTAGCAACCCCTCAAGCCTTTCCTTCTGTGGTATAAGCATCTCAAACACTGATTGGATCCTGCGGTTTAGCATGCAAGATGAGGGTTGGATCATTTTAAATGTCTAAACAACCTCACCAACCAAGTTCAGCTGACCGTGCAGATATTCAAATGAATGTAACGGTACAGGCGCTTCACGCTCAGGGGGAAATGTGACGACGTTGGGGAAAGAGGTGTGCTGCGGTCATCATAAACATTTCAGGACATTTCGCTCTGTCAAACTTTTCCATTATCAAAGGATGCCACTCCCTGCTAATTGTCTAGGTGTGTGTGTGTGTGTGTGTGTGTGTGTGTGTGTGTGTGTGTGTGTGTGTGTGTGTGTGTGTGTGTGTGTGTGTGTGTGTGTGTGTGTGTGTGTGTGTGTGTGTGTGTGTGTGTGTGTGTGTGTGTGTGTGTGTGTGTGTGTGGTGCATGAGCACCTGTTTTCCTATTAATAAACACACACACAGACTGAGGAAGAGAGACAGAGATGTGGGACCCTACAAGGACTTTGTAAGCCCTGTGGCAGTGTGTGTGAGAGAGGAATTAGTACACACAGACACACACACACACACACATATTATATTAAGCTGTGTCTTTGAAATCCATATCTCTTAACAACTTTCCTTCCTGGTTAGAAAAGAGAAACCATTGGAGCAGGACATTATAACAACACATGGGGTGTTCTGACACATATGATCCATATGGCTTGCTGTTTTCCCTGGAAGAAGGCATCACCTTTAGTGTCCTCGTTATGCTCTAAACCAGCAGGTGGGAAGAGCTCTTATTATCCTTGGTCACAATCCAGGGCACCTGAACTAAAGCATTGAACAAACAACCATCTCTCTTACAACAGGCCAACCATTTTGAGTGGCTCTCCAGCATCTCCTTTGTGATCGACCCATCCCTTAATCACACACCACTCTTTCATATCCCAGGGGCCCCCTGACAACGGTAGCTGGTATCTGAGGAAGGGGAAAGCCCATGGGCCCCCCGACAGCGGGAGCTGGTGTCTGCAGAAGGAGAAAGCCCCGGGGTTAGTGACCAACTGTCAGTGGTAGCTGGTGTCTGAGGGAGGGAGCTTCTCACACATGTAAATGATACGTCTGCATAATGTCTGGCCGTCGTTGGGCCGAGTAGCGAACCGTACTTAATATTCATCCACCCTTCTGCCTAATGGAGAGCAGTTTTCCTTGGGGTGGGGTGGAGGGCGGCTGGTAGGGAGAAGGGGGCTGGGTTGTGTGGGTGAACGAGAACTGTGTTTTCCGGGAAAAGACTTGAGCTTCTGGGGTATCAGCCGACCTTAAATCCCCCAACACCCCCAGTCCAGGCTTCGCACAAAAGAGGGTGGGAGACATTTTAGTGTGAGAGGGGAAGAAGACGAGACTGTGGTTGCTATTGGACACCTGCCTCTCCTCTCAACCCTGACCGTGGCTGATAAAAAATCCCCTTCCCTAAGCCCCTTTTGTGTGCTGTCCCAGCTCTTGTCAAATACCCCCTTTTAGGCATCCCCATCCACAGATAACAGCTTTGCTGGGGGAGGATGGCTTAAGATGGTGTGTGTGTGTGTGTGTGTGTGTGTGTGTGTGTGTGTGTGTGTGTGTGTGTGTGTGTGTGTGTGTGTGTGTGTGTGTGTGTGTGTGTGTGTGTGTGTGTGTGTGTGTCACGCGTCCAGTCTGTCTGTACATTTTGTAACTTTGTATAGAGTCTTTGCTTGAATACTACAGTACTAGTTGTGTACTTCCAACCCAATGACCAGCAACAACCTTGGTTCACAGTACTTGTTGTGTACTTCCAACCCAATGACCAGCAACAACCTTGGTTCACAGTACTTGTTGTGTACTTCCAACCCAATGACCAGCAACAACCTTGGTTCACAGTACTTGTTGTGTACTTCCAACCCAATGACCAGCAACAACCTTGGTTCACAGTACTTGTTGTGTACTTCCAACCCAATGACCAGCAACAACCTTGGTTCTCAACTAACATCACGGTTGTCCCGTTCCTGTAGGTTCATGCTCTACAACATCCAATGACCAGCAACAGGAAGCCTCCTAATCCAGGCACTTGTCATCTCCCGTCTTGATTACTGCAACTGCTGTTGGCTGGGCTACTGCCTGTGCCATTAAACCCCAACTCAATGACCAGCAACCATGGTCCCAAGTGTCCTTGGTTCACTGGCTTCCAGTACTTGTGGTTGATTACTGCAACTACGCTTGACCATTGCTGTACTGTCCAACCCAATGACCAGCAACAACCACCTTGGTTCACCACTGTACTTGTTGTGTTCGCTTCTGGCCCCCAATGGTGGAACAAACTCCCTCAATGACCAGGACAACAATCACTTCCGGTTGAAACCCCACAGTACCTAGGATAGGGTAAGTAATCCTTCTCAACCCCCTAAAAGATTTAGATGCCAGCAATGTCAAAGGTGTATGCACCAATTGGTTCTGGATAGTACTTAAATGTTTAAATTTGACTTGTTGTGTACTTCCAAAATAACCAGCAACAACCTTGTTAAGTACTTGTTTATTTGATATAAACAAGTTAAGAGCTGAACTACACAGTGGTGTGGTCTTAACCAGGGTTTCAAACCTCCATGTTGTCTTTTGTCCTGGCACTACAGTTCCACTACATTCATATCTTCAATTTGGGATTAAAACTCTATGAGGATTAACGGTCAGATTCCGTTTATTTTCATGTACTTTTTGAGGGAATGTTTTATGGCATATTTAGGTCAGATTGAGCCAGTAGGAGACATTTCTTAATACTCTTGAGGCAAACATTACCAATTGAAGGACAAACTGTCGTCTACAAAGGAACAGAACTAAAGAAGAGGTTCTCCTACTTCAAGCTTTTTATTTATCCTCTGGACACCAGAGGACCAACTCATCATCAGTAGACTGTTATGTTCCTTCAATTCAGGGTCAAAATGGTTCAGAAATACATCACCAACAGCACTGGAGAAAATACAGTTTGTGGAAAGACCACCAGGTCCTTTATGTGTTTGTAGAAAGACCACCAGGTCCTTTATGTCATGTGTTTGTAGAAAGACCACCAGGTCCTTTATGTGTTTGTAGAAAGACCACCAGGTCCTTTATGTGTTTGTAGAAAGACCACCAGGTCCTTTATGTGTTTGTAGAAAGACCACCAGTCCTTTATGTGTTTGTAGAAAGACCACCAGGTCCTTTATGTGTTTGTAGAAAGACCACCAGGTTCTTTATGTGTTTGTGGAAAGACCACCAGGTCCTTTATGTGTTTGTAGAAAGACCACCAGGTCCTTTATGTGTTTGTAGAAAGACCACCAGGTCCTTTATGTGTTTGTAGAAAGACCACCAGGTCCTTTATGTGTTTGTAGAAAGACCACCAGGTCCTTTATGTGTTTGTAGAAAGACCACCAGGTCCTTTATGTGTTTGTAGAAAGACCACCAGGTCCTTTATGTGTTTGTAGAAAGACCACCAGGTCCTTTATGTGTTTGTGGAAAGACCACCAGGTCCTTTATGTGTTTGTAGAAAGACCACCAGGTCCTTTATGTGTTTGTAGAAAGACCACCAGGTCCTTTATGTGTTTGTAGAAAGACCACCAGGTCCTTTATGTGTTTGTAGAAAGACCACCAGGTCCTTTATGTGTTTGTAGAAAGACCACCAGGTCCTTTATGTGTTTGTAGAAAGACCACCAGGTCCTTTATGTGTTTGTAGAAAGACCACCAGGTCCTTTATGTGTTTGTAGAAAGACCACCAGGTCCTTTATGTGTTTGTAGAAAGACCACCAGGTCCTTTATGTGTTTGTAGAAAGACCACCAGGTCCTTTATGTGTTTGTAGAAAGACCACCAGGTCCTTTATGTGTTTGTAGAAAGACCACCAGGTCCTTTATGTCATGTGTTTGTAGAAAGACCACCAGGTCCTTTATGTGTTTGTAGAAAGACCACCAGGTCCTTTATGTCATGTGTTTGTAGAAAGACCACCAGGTCCTTTATGTGTTTGTGGAAAGACCACCAGGTCCTTTATGTCATGTGTTTGTAGAAAGACCACCAGGTCCTTTATGTGTTTGTGGAAAGACCACCAGGTCCTTTATGTGTTTGTAGAAAGACCACCAGGTCCTTTATGTGTTTGTAGAAAGACCACAGGTCCTTTATGTGTTTGTAGAAAGACCACCAGGTCCTTTATGTGTTTGTGGAAAGACCACCAGGTCCTTTATGTCATGTGTTTGTAGAAAGACCACCAGGTCCTTTATGTGTTTGTGGAAAGACCACCAGGTCCTTTATGTGTTTGTAGAAAGACCACCAGGTCCTTTATGTGTTTGTAGAAAGACCACCCGGTCCTTTATGTGTTTGTAGAAAGACCACCAGGTCCTTTATGTGTTTGTTAAAAGACCACCAGGTCCTTTATGTGTTTGTGGAAAGACCACCAGGTCCTTTATGTGTTTGTGGAAAGACCACCAGGTCCTTTATGTGTTTGTAGAAAGACCACCAGGTCCTTTATGTGTTTGTAGAAAGACCACCAGGTCCTTTATGTGTTTGTAGAAAGACCACCAGGTCCTTTATGTGTTTGTGGAAAGACCACCAGGTCCTTTATGTGTTTGTAGAAAGACCACCAGGTCCTTTATGTCATGTGTTTGTAGAAAGACCACCAGGTCCTTTATGTGTTTGTGGAAAGACCACCAGGTCCTTTATGTGTTTGTAGAAAGACCACCAGGTCCTTTATGTGTTTGTAGAAAGACCACCAGGTCCTTTATGTGTTTGTAGAAAGACCACCAGGTCCTTTATGTGTTTGTAGAAAGACCACCAGGTCCTTTATGTGTTTGTAGAAAGACCACCAGGTCCTTTATGTGTTTGTAGAAAGACCACCAGGTCCTTTATGTGTTTGTAGAAAGACCACCAGGTCCTTTATGTGTTTGTAGAAAGACCACCAGGTCCTTTATGTGTTTGTAGAAAGACCACCAGGTCCTTTATGTGTTTGTAGAAAGACCACCAGGTCCTTTATGTGTTTGTAGAAAGACCACCAGGTCCTTTATGTCATGTGTTTGTAGAAAGACCACCAGGTCCTTTATGTCATGTGTTTGTAGAAAGACCACCAGGTCCTTTATGTGTTTGTAGAAAGACCACCAGGTCCTTTATGTCATGTGTTTGTAGAAAGACCACCAGGTCCTTTATGTGTTTGTAGAAAGACCACCAGGTCCTTTATGTGTTTGTAGAAAGACCACCAGGTCCTTTATGTGTTTGTAGAAAGACCACCAGGTCCTTTATGTGTTTGTAGAAAGACCACCAGGTCCTTTATGTGTTTGTAGAAAGACCACCAGGTCCTTTATGTGTTTGTAGAAAGACCACCAGGTCCTTTATGTGTTTGTAGAAAGACCACCAGGTCCTTTATGTGTTTGTAGAAAGACCACCAGGTCCTTTATGTGTTTGTGAAAAGATCACCAGGTCCTTTATGTGTTTGTAGAAAGACCACCAGGTCCTTTATGTGTTTGTAGAAAGACCACCTGGTCCTTTATGTGTTTGTAGAAAGACCACCAGGTCCTTTATGTGTTTGTAGAAAGACCACCAGGTCCTTTATGTGTTTGTGGAAAGACCACCAGGTCCTTTATGTCATGTGTTTTGTAGAAAGACCACCAGGTCATTTATGTGTTTGTGGAAAGACCACCAGGTCCTTTATGTGTTTGTAGAAAGACCACCAGGTCCTTTATGTGTTTGTAGAAAGACCACCAGGTCCTTTATGTGTTTGTGGAAAGACCACCAGGTCCTTTATGTGTTTGTGGAAAGACCACCAGGTCCTTTATGTCATGTGTTTGTAGAAAGACCACCAGGTCCTTTATGTGTTTGTGGAAAGACCACCAGGTCCTTTATGTGTTTGTGTTTGTAGAAAGACCACCCGGTCCTTTATGTGTTTGTAGAAAGACCACCAGGTCCTTTATGTGTTTGTAGAAAGACCACCAGGTCCTTTATGTGTTTGTAGAAAGACCACCAGGTCCTTTATGTGTTTGTAGAAAGACCACCAGGTCCTTTATGTGTTTGTAGAAAGACCACCAGGTCCTTTATGTGTTTGTAGAAAGACCACCAGGTCCTTTATGTGTTTGTAGAAAGACCACCAGGTCCTTTATGTGTTTGTAGAAAGACCACCAGGTCCTTTATGTGTTTGTAGAAAGACCACCAGGTCCTTTATGTGTTTGTAGAAAGACCACCAGGTCCTTTATGTGTTTGTAGAAAGACCACCAGGTCCTTTATGTCATGTGTTTGTAGAAAGACCACCAGGTCCTTTATGTCATGTGTTTGTAGAAAGACCACCAGGTCCTTTATGTGTTTGTGGAAAGACCACCCGGTCCTTTATGTGTTTGTAGAAAGACCACCAGGTCCTTTATGTGTTTGTAGAAAGACCACCAGGTCCTTTATGTGTTTGTAGAAAGACCACCAGGTCCTTTATGTCATGTGTTTGTAGAAAGACCACCAGGTCCTTTATGTGTTTGTAGAAAGACCACCAGGTCCTTTATGTGTTTGTAGAAAGACCACCAGGTCCTTTATGTGTTTGTAGAAAGACCACCAGGTCCTTTATGTGTTTGTAGAAAGACCACCAGGTCCTTTATGTGTTTGTAGAAAGACCACCAGGTCCTTTATGTGTTTGTAGAAAGACCACCAGGTCCTTTATGTGTTTGTAGAAAGACCACCAGGTCCTTTATGTGTTTGTAGAAAGACCACCTGGTCCTTTATGTGTTTGTAGAAAGACCACCAGGTCCTTTATGTGTTTGTAGAAAGACCACCTGGTCCTTTATGTGTTTGTGGAAAGACCACCAGGTCCTTTATGTCATGTTTTTTAGAAAGACCACCAGGTCATTATGTGTTTGTGGAAAGACCACCAGGTCCTTTATGTGTTTGTAGAAAGACCACCAGGTCCTTTATGTGTTTGTAGAAAGACCACCAGGTCCTTTATGTGTTTGTGGAAAGACCACCAGGTCCTTTATGTGTTTGTAGAAAGACCACCAGGTCCTTTATGTGTTTGTGTTTGTAGAAAGACCACCAGGTCCTTTATGTGTTTGTAGAAAGACCACCAGGTCCTTTATGTGTTTGTGTTTGTAGAAAGACCACCAGGTCCTTTATGTGTTTGTAGAAAGACCACCAGGTCCTTTATGTGTTTGTGGAAAGACCACCCGGTCCTTTATGTCATGTGTTTGTAGAAAGACCACCAGGTCCTTTATGTGTTTGTGGAAAGACCACCAGGTCCTTTATGTGTTTGTAGGAAAGACCACCAGGTCCTTTATGTCATGTGTTTGTAGAAAGACCACCAGGTCCTTTATGTGTGTTTGTAGAAAGACCACCAGGTTCCTTTATGTGTTTGTAGAAAGACCACCAGGTCCTTTATGTGTTTGTAGAAAGACCACCAGGTTCTTTATGTGTTTGTAGAAAGACCACCAGGTCCTTTATGTGTTTGTAGAAAGACCACCAGGTCCTTTATGTGTTTGTAGAAAGACCACCAGGTCCTTTATGTGTTTGTAGAAAGACCACCAGGTCCTTTATGTGTTTGTAGAAAGACCACCAGGTCCTTTATGTGTTTGTAGAAAGACCACCAGGTCCTTTATGTGTTTGTAGAAAGACCACCAGGTCCTTTATGTGTTTGTAGAAAGACCACCCGGTCCTTTATGTGTTTGTAGAAAGACCACCAGGTCCTTTATGTGTTTGTAGAAAGACCACCAGGTCCTTTATGTGTTTGTAGAAAGACCACCAGGTCCTTTATGTGTTTGTAGAAAGACCACCAGGTTCTTTATGTGTTTGTAGAAAGACCACCAGGTCCTTTATGTGTTTGTAGAAAGACTACCAGGTCCTTTATGTGTTTGTAGAAAGACCACCAGGTCCTTTATGTGTTTGTAGAAAGACCACCAGGTCCTTTATGTGTTTGTAGAAAGACCACCAGGTCCTTTATGTGTTTGTTTGTAGAAAGACCACCAGGTCCTTTATGTGTTTGTAGAAAGACCACCAGGTTCTTTATGTGTTTGTAGAAAGACCACCAGGTCCTTTATGTGTTTGTAGAAAGACCACCAGGTCCTTTATGTGTTTGTAGAAAGACCACCAGGTCCTTTATGTGTTTTGTAGAAAGACCACCAGGTCCTTTATGTGTTTGTAGAAAGACCACCAGGTTCTTTATGTGTTTGTAGAAAGACCACCAGGTCCTTTATGTGTTTGTAGAAAGACCACCAGGTCCTTTATGTGTTTGTAGAAAGACCACCAGGTTCTTTATGTGTTTGTAGAAAGACCACCAGGTCCTTTATGTGTTTGTAGAAAGACCACCAGGTCCTTTATGTGTTTGTAGAAAGACCACCAGGTTCTTTATGTGTTTGTAGAAAGACCACCAGGTCCTTTATGTGTTTGTAGAAAGACCACCCAGGTCCTTTATGTGTTTGTAGAAAGACCACCAGGTCCTTTATGTGTTTGTAGAAAGACCACCAGGTTCTTTATGTGTTTGTAGAAAGACCACCAGGTCCTTTGTATGTGTTTGTAGAAAGACCACCAGGTCCTTTATGTGTTTGTAGAAAGACCACCAGGTCCTTTATGTGTTTGTAGAAAGACCACCAGGTCTTTATGTGTTTGTAGAAAGACCACCAGGTCCTTTATGTGTTTGTAGAAAGACCACCAGGTCCTTTATGTGTTTGTGGAAAGACCACCAGGTCCTTTATGTGTTTGTAGAAAGACCACCAGGTCCTTTATGTGTTTGTAGAAAGACCACCAGTTCTTTATGTTGTTTGTAGAAAGACCACCAGGTCCTTTATGTGTTTGTAGAAAGACCACCAGGTCCTTTATGTGTTTGTAGAAAGACCACCAGGTCCTTTATGTGTTTGTAGAAAGACCACCAGGTCCTTTATGTGTTTGTAGAAAGACCACCAGGTCCTTTATGTGTTTGTAGAAAGACCACCAGGTCCTTTATGTGTTTGTAGAAAGACCACCAGGTCCTTTATGTGTTTGTAGAAAGACCACCAGGTCCTTTATGTGTTTGTAGAAAGACCACCAGGTCCTTTATGTGTTTGTAGAAAGACCACCAGGTCCTTTATGTGTTTGTAGAAAGACCACCAGGTCCTTTATGTGTTTGTAGAAAGACCACCAGGTCCTTTATGTGTTTGTGTTTGTAGAAAGACCACCAGGTCCTTTATGTGTTTGTAGAAAGACCACCAGGTCCTTTATGTGTTTGTGGAAAGACCACCAGGTCCTTTATGTGTTTGTAGAAAGACCACCAGGTCCTTTATGTGTTTGTAGAAAGACCACCAGGTCCTTTATGTGTTTGTGTTTGTAGAAAGACCACCAGGTCCTTTATGTGTTTGTAGAAAGACCACCAGGTCCTTTATGTGTTTGTAGAAAGACCACCCGGTCCTTTATGTGTTTGTAGAAAGACCACCAGGTCCTTTATGTGTTTGTAGAAAGACCACCCGGTCCTTTATGTGTTTGTAGAAAGACCACCAGGTCCTTTATGTGTTTGTAGAAAGACCACCAGGTCCTTTATGTGTTTGTGGAAAGACCACCCGGTCCTTTATGTGTTTGTGAAAGACCACCAGGTCCTTTATGTGTTTGTAGAAAGACCACCAGGTTCTTTATGTGTTTGTAGAAAGACCACCAGGTCCTTTATGTGTTTGTAGAAAGACCACCAGGTCCTTTATGTGTTTGTAGAAAGACCACCAGGTTCTTTATGTGTTTGTAAAGACCACCAGAAAGACCACCAGGTCCTTTATGTGTTTGTAGAAAGACCACCAGGTCCTTTATGTCATGTGTTTGTAGAAAGACCACCAGGTCCTTTATGTGTTTGTGGAAAGACCACCAGGTCCTTTATGTGTTTGTAGAAAGACCACCAGGTCCTTTATGTGTTTGTGGAAAGACCACCAGGTCCTTTATGTGTTTGTAGAAAGACCACCAGGTCCTTTATGTGTTTGTGGAAAGACCACCAGGTCCTTTATATGTTTGTAGAAAGACCACCAGGTCCTTTATGTGTTTGTAGAAAGACCACCAGGTCCTTTATGTGTTTGTAGAAAGACCACCAGGTCCTTTATGTGTTTGTAGAAAGACCACCAGGTCCTTTATGTGTTTGTAGAAAGACCACCAGGTCCTTTATGTGTTTGTGGAAAGACCACCAGGTCCTTTATGTGTTTGTAGAAAGACCACCAGGTTCTTTATGTGTTTGTAGAAAGACCACCAGGTCCTTTATGTGTTTGTAGAAAGACCACCAGGTCCTTTATGTGTTTGTAGAAAGACCACCAGGTCCTTTATGTGTTTGTAGAAAGACCACCAGGTCCTTTATGTGTTTGTAGAAAGACCACCAGGTCCTTTATGTGTTTGTAGAAAGACCACCAGGTCCTTTATGTGTTTGTAGAAAGACCACCAGGTCCTTTATGTGTTTGTGGAAAGACCACCAGGTCCTTTATGTGTTTGTAGAAAGACCACCAGGTCCTTTATGTGTTTGTAGAAAGACCACCAGGTCCTTTATGTGTTTGTGGAAAGACCACCAGGTCCTTTATGTGTTTGTAGAAAGACCACCAGGTCCTTTATGTGTTTGTGTTTGTAGAAAGACCACCAGGTCCTTTATGTGTTTGTGGAAAGACCACCAGGTCCTTTATGTGTTTGTAGAAAGACCACCAGGTCCTTTATGTGTTTGTGTTTGTAGAAAGACCACCAGGTCCTTTATGTGTTTGTAGAAAGACCACCAGGTCCTTTATGTGTTTGTAGAAAGACCACCAGGTTCTTTATGTGTTTGTAGAAAGACCACCAGGTCCTTTATGTATTTGTAGAAAGACCACCAGGTCCTTTATGTGTTTGTAGAAAGACCACCAGGTCCTTTATGTGTTTGTAGAAAGACCACCAGGTCCTTTGTGTTTGTTTGTAGAAAGACCACCAGGTCCTTTATGTGTTTGTAGAAAGACCACCAGGTCCTTTATGTGTTTGTAGAAAGACCACCAGGTCCTTTATGTGTTTGTAGAAAGACCACCAGGTCCTTTATGTGTTTGTAGAAAGACCACCAGGTCCTTTATGTGTTTGTGGAAAGACCACCAGGTCCTTTATGTGTTTGTAGAAAGACCACCAGGTCCTTTATGTGTTTGTAGAAAGACCACCAGGTCCTTTATGTGTTTGTAGAAAGACCACCAGGTCCTTTATGTGTTTGTAGAAAGACCACCAGGTCCTTTATGTGTTTGTAGAAAGACCACCAGGTCCTTTATGTGTTTGTTGAAAGACCACCAGGTTCTTTATGGTCCACCAGGTCCTTTATGTGTTTGTAGAAAGACCACCAGGTCCTTTATGTGTTTGTAGAAAGACCACCAGGTTCTTTATGTGTTTGTAGAAAGACCACCAGGTCCTTTATGTGTTTGTAGAAAGACCACCAGGTCCTTTATGTGTTTGTAGAAAGACCACCAGGTTCTTTATGTGTTTGTAGAAAGACCACCAGGTCCTTTATGTGTTTGTAGAAAGACCACCAGGTCCTTTATGTCATGTGTTTGTAGAAAGACCACCAGGTCCTTTATGTGTTTGTAGAAAGACCACCAGGTTCTTTATGTGTTTGTAGAAAGACCACCAGGTCCTTTATGTGTTTGTAGAAAGACCACCAGGTCCTTTATGTGTTTGTAGAAAGACCACCAGGTTCTTTATGTGTTTGTAGAAAAGACCACCAGGTCCTTTATGTGTTTGTAGAAAGACCACCAGGTTCTTTATGTGTTTGTAGAAAGACCACCAGGTCCTTTATGTGTTTGTAGAAAGACCACCAGGTCCTTTATGTGTTTGTGAAAGACCACCAGGTCCTTTATGTGTTTGTAGAAAGACCACCAGGTTCTTTATGTGTTTGTATAAAGACCACCAGGTCCTTTATGTGTTTGTAGAAAGACCACCAGGTCCTTTATGTGTTTGTAGAAAGAACACCAGGTCCTTTATGTGTTTGTAGAAAGACCACCAGGTACTTTATGTGTTTGTAAAGAAAGACCACCAGGTCCTTTATGTGTTTGTAGAAAGACCACCAGGTCCTTTATGTGTTTGTGGAAAGACCACCAGGTCCTTTATGTGTTTGTAGAAAGACCACCAGGTCCTTTATGTGTTTGTAGAAAGACCACCAGTTCTTTATGTCATGTGTTTGTAGAAAGACCACCAGGTCCTTTATGTGTTTGTAGAAAGACCACCAGGTCCTTTATGTGTTTGTAGAAAGACCACCAGGTCCTTTATGTCATGTGTTTGTAGAAAGACCACCAGGTCCTTTATGTGTTTGTAGAAAGACCACCAGGTCCTTTATGTGTTTGTGTAGAAAGACCACCAGGTCCTTTATGTGTTTGTAGAAAGACCACCAGGTCCTTTATGTGTTTGTAGAAAGACCACCAGGTCCTTTATGTGTTTGTAGAAAGACCACCAGGTTCTTTATGTGTTTGTAGAAAGACCACCAGGTTCTTTATGTGTTTGTAGAAAGACCACCAGGTCCTTTATGTGTTTGTAGAAAGACCACAAGGTCCTTTATGTGTTTGTGTTTGTAGAAAGACCACCAGGTTCTTTATGTGTTTGTAGAAAGACCACCAGGTTCTTTATGTGTTTGTGGAAAGACCACCAGGTTCTTTATGTGTTTGTAGAAAGACCACCAGGTCCTTTATGTCATGTGTTTGTAGAAAGACCACCAGGTCCTTTATGTGTTTGTGTTTGTAGAAAGACCACCAGGTTCTTTATGTGTTTGTAGAAAGACCACCAGGTTCTTTATGTGTTTGTAGAAAGACCACCAGGTCCTTTATGTGTTTGTAGAAAGACCACCAGGTCCTTTATGTGTTTGTAGAAAGACCACCAGGTCCTTTATGTGTTTGTAGAAAGACCACCAGGTTCTTTATGTGTTTGTAGAAAGAACACCAGGTCCTTTATGTGTTTGTAGAAAGACCACCAGGTCCTTTATGTGTTTGTAGAAAGACCACCAGGTCCTTTATGTGTTTGTAGAAAGACCACCAGGTTCTTTATGTGTTTGTAGAAAGACCACCAGGTCCTTTATGTGTTTGTAGAAAGACCACCAGGTCCTTTATGTGTTTGTAGAAAGACCACCAGGTTCTTTATGTGTTTGTAGAAAGACCACCAGGTCCTTTATGTGTTTGTAGAAAGACCACCAGGTCCTTGTAAAGACCACCAGGTCATGTGTTTGTAGAAAGACCACCAGGTCCTTTATGTGTTTGTAGAAAGACCACCAGGTTCTTTATGTGTTTGTAGAAAGACCACCAGGTCCTTTATGTGTTTGTAGAAAGACCACCAGGTCCTTTATGTGTTTGTAGAAAGACCACCAGGTCCACCAGGTTTATGTGTTTGTAGAAAGACCACCAGGTTCTTTATATGTTTGTAGAAAGACCACCAGGTCCTTTATGTGTTTGTAGAAAGACCACCAGGTCCTTTATGTGTTTGTGGAAAGACCACCAGGTCCTTTATGTGTTTGTAGAAAGACCACCAGGTTCTTTATGTGTTTGTAGAAAGACCACCAGGTCCTTTATGTGTTTGTAGAAAAGACCACCAGGTCCTTTATGTGTTTGTAGAAAGACCACCAGGTCCTTTATGTGTTTGTAGAAAGACCACCAGGTCCTTTATGTGTTTGTAGAAAGACCACCAGGTCCTTTATGTGTTTGTAGAAAGACCACCAGGTCCTTTATGTGTTTGTAGAAAGACCACCAGGTCCTTTATGTGTTTGTAGAAAGACCACCAGGTCCTTTATGTGTTTGTAGAAAGACCACCAGGTTCTTTATGTGTTTGTAGAAAGACCACCAGGTTCTTTATGTGTTTGTAGAAAGACCACCAGGTCCTTTATGTGTTTTGTAGAAAGACCACCAGGTCCTTTATGTGTTTGTGTTTGTAGAAAGACCACCAGGTTCTTTATGTGTTTGTAGAAAGACCACCAGGTTCTTTATGTGTTTGTGGAAAGACCACCAGGTTCTTTATGTGTTTGTAGAAAGACCACCAGGTCCTTTATGTCATGTGTTTGTAGAAAGACCACCAGGTCCTTTATGTGTTTGTGTTTGTAGAAAGACCACCAGGTTCTTTATGTGTTTGTAGAAAGACCACCAGGTCCTTTATGTGTTTGTGGAAAGACCACCAGGTTCTTTATGTGTTTGTAGAAAGACCACCAGGTCCTTTATGTGTTTGTAGAAAGACCACCAGGTCCTTTATGTGTTTGTAGAAAGACCACCAGGTCCTTTATGTGTTTGTAGAAAGACCACCAGGTACTTTATGTGTTTGTAGAAAGACCACCAGGTCCTTTATGTGTTTGTAGAAAGACCACCAGGTCCTTTATGTGTTTGTGGAAAGACCACCAGGTCCTTTATGTGTTTGTAGAAAGACCACCAGGTCCTTTATGTGTTTGTAGAAAGACCACCAGGTCCTTTATGTGTTTGTAGAAAGACCACCAGGTCCTTTATGTGTTTGTAGAAAGACCACCAGGTCCTTTATGTGTTTGTAGAAAGACCACCAGGTCCTTTATGTCATGTGTTTGTAGAAAGACCACCAGGTCCTTTATGTGTTTGTAGAAAGACCACCAGGTCCTTTATGTGTTTGTAGAAAGACCACCAGGTCCTTTATGTGTTTGTAGAAAGACCACCAGGTCCTTTATGTGTTTGTAGAAAGACCACCAGGTCCTTTATGTGTTTGTAGAAAGACCACCAGGTTCTTTATGTGTTTGTAGAAAGACCACCAGGTCCTTTATGTGTTTGTAGAAAGACCACCAGGTCCTTTATGTGTTTGTAGAAAGACCACAAGGTCCTTTATGTGTTTGTGTTTGTGTTTGTAGAAAGACCACCAGGTTCTTTATGTGTTTGTAGAAAGACCACCAGGTTCTTTATGTGTTTGTGGAAAGACCACCAGGTTCTTTATGTGTTTGTAGAAAGACCACCAGGTCCTTTATGTCATGTGTTTGTAGAAAGACCACCAGGTCCTTTATGTGTTTATGTGTTTGTAGAAAGACCACCAGGTCCTTTATGTGTTTGTAGAAAGACCACCAGGTCCTTTATGTGTTTGTAGAAAGACCACCAGGTCCTTTATGTGTTTGTAGAAAGACCACCAGGTCCTTTATGTGTTTGTAGAAAGACCACCAGGTCCTTTATGTGTTTGTAGAAAGACCACCAGGTTCTTTATGTGTTTGTAGAAAGACCACCAGGTCCTTTATGTGTTTGTAGAAAGACCACCAGGTCCTTTATGTGTTTGTAGAAAGACCACCAGGTCCTTTATGTGTTTGTAGAAAGACCACCAGGTTCTTTATGTGTTTGTGGAAAGACCACCAGGTTCTTTATGTGTTTGTAGAAAGACCACCAGGTCCTTTATGTCATGTGTTTGTAGAAAGACCACCAGGTCCTTTATGTGTTTGTGGAAAGACCACCAGGTTCTTTATGTGTTTGTAGAAAGACCACCAGGTCCTTTATGTGTTTGTAGAAAGACCACCAGGTCCTTTATGTGTTTGTAGAAAGACCACCAGGTCCTTTATGTGTTTGTAGAAAGACCACCAGGTCCTTTATGTGTTTGTAGAAAGACCACCAGGTCCTTTATGTGTTTGTAGAAAGACCACCCGGTCCTTTATGTGTTTGTAGAAAGACCACCAGGTCCTTTATGTGTTTGTAGAAAGACCACCAGGTCCTTTATGTGTTTGTAGAAAGACCACCAGGTCCTTTATGTGTTTGTAGAAAGACCACCAGGTCCTTTATGTGTTTGTAGAAAGACCACCAGGTCCTTTATGTGTTTGTTTGTAGAAAGACCACCAGGTCCTTTATGTGTTTGTAGAAAGACCACCAGGTCCTTTATGTGTTTGTAGAAAGACCACCAGGTCCTTTATGTCCTTTATGTGTTTGTAGAAAGACCACCAGGTCCTTTATGTGTTTGTAGAAAGACCACCAGGTCCTTTATGTGTTTGTAGAAAGACCACCAGGTCCTTTATGTGTTTGTAGAAAGACCACCAGGTCCTTTATGTGTTTGTAGAAAGACCACCAGGTCCTTTATGTGTTTGTAGAAAGACCACCAGGTCCTTTATGTGTTTGTAGAAAGACCACCAGGTCCTTTATGTGTTTGTGTTTGAAAGACCACCAGGTCCTTTATGTGTTTGTGGAAAGACCACCAGGTTCTTTATGTGTTTGTAGAAAGACCACCAGGTCCTTTATGTGTTTGTAGAAAGACCACCAGGTCCTTTATGTGTTTGTGAAAGACCACCAGGTTCTTTATGTGTTTGTAGAAAGACCACCAGGTCCTTTATGTGTTTGTAGAAAGACCACCAGGTCCTTTATGTGTTTGTAGAAAGACCACCAGGTTCTTTATGTGTTTGTAGAAAGACCACCAGGTCCTTTATGTGTTTGTAGAAAGACCACCAGGTCCTTTATGTGTTTGTAGAAAGACCACCAGGTCCTTTATGTGTTTGTAGAAAGACCACCAGGTCCTTTATGTGTTTGTAGAAAGACCACCAGGTTCTTTATGTGTTTGTGGAAAGACCACCAGGTCCTTTATGTGTTTGTAGAAAGACCACCAGGTCCTTTATGTGTTTGTGTTTGAAAGACCACCAGGTTCTTTATGTGTTTGTAGAAAGACCACCAGGTTCCTTTATGTGTTTGTAGAAAGACCACCAGGTCCTTTATGTGTTTGTAGAAAGACCACCAGGTCCTTTATGTGTTTGTAGAAAGACCACCAGGTTCTTTATGTGTTTGTAGAAAGACCACCAGGTCCTTTATGTGTTTGTAGAAAGACCACCAGGTCCTTTATGTGTTTGTAGAAAGACCACCAGGTCCTTTATGTGTTTGTAGAAAGACCACCAGGTTCTTTATGTGTTTGTAGAAAGACCACCAGGTCCTTTATGTGTTTGTAGAAAGACCACCAGGTCCTTTATGTGTTTGTAGAAAGACCACCAGGTTCTTTATGTGTTTGTAGAAAGACCACCAGGTCCTTTATGTGTTTGTAGAAAGACCACCAGGTCCTTTATGTGTTTGTAGAAAGACCACCAGGTCCTTTATGTGTTTGTAGAAAGACCACCAGGTCCTTTATGTGTTTGTAGAAAGACCACCAGGTCCTTTATGTGTTTGTAGAAAGACCACCAGGTCCTTTATGTGTTTGTAGAAAGACCACCAGGTCCTTTATGTGTTTGTAGAAAGACCACCAGGTCCTTTATGTGTTTGTAGAAAGACCACCAGGTCCTTTATGTGTTTGTAGAAAGACCACCAGGTCCTTTATGTGTTTGTAGAAAGACCACCAGGTCCTTTATGTGTTTGTAGAAAGACCACCAGGTCCTTTATGTGTTTGTAGAAAGACCACCAGGTCCTTTATGTGTTTGTAGAAAGACCACCAGGTCCTTTATGTGTTTGTAGAAAGACCACCAGGTCCTTTATGTGTTTGTAGTAGAAAGACCACCAGGTCCTTTATGTGTTTGTAGAAAGACCACCAGGTCCTTTATGTGTTTTTATGTGTTTGTAGAAAGACCACCAGGTCCTTTATGTGTTTGTAGAAAGACCACCAGGTCCTTTATGTGTTTGTAGAAAGACCACCAGGTTCTTTATGTGTTTGTAGAAAGACCACCAGGTCCTTTATGTGTTTGTAGAAAGACCACCAGGTCCTTTATGTGTTTGTAGAAAGACCACCAGGTCCTTTATGTGTTTGTAGAAAGACCACCAGGTTCTTTATGTGTTTGTAGAAAGACCACCAGGTCCTTTATGTGTTTGTGAAAGACCACCAGGTTCTTTATGTGTTTGTAGAAAGACCACCAGGTCCTTTATGTGTTTGTAGAAAGACCACCAGGTCCTTTATGTGTTTGTAGAAAGACCACCAGGTCCTTTATGTGTTTGTAGAAAGACCACCAGGTCCTTTATGTGTTTGTAGAAAGACCACCAGGTCCTTTATGTGTTTGTAGAAAGACCACCAGGTCCTTTATGTGTTTGTGGAAAGACCACCAGGTCCTTTATGTGTTTGTAGAAAGACCACCAGGTCCTTTATGTGTTTGTAGAAAGACCACCAGGTCCTTTATGTGTTTGTAGAAAGACCACCAGGTCCTTTATGTGTTTGTAGAAAGACCACCAGGTCCTTTATGTGTTTGTTGAAAGACCACCAGGTCCTTTATGTGTTTGTAGAAAGACCACCAGGTCCTTTATGTGTTTGTAGAAAGACCACCAGGTCCTTTATGTGTTTGTAGAAAGACCACCAGGTCCTTTATGTGTTTGTAAAGAAAGACCACCAGGTCCTTTATGTGTTTGTAGAAAGACCACCAGGTCCTTTATGTGTTTGTAGAAAGACCACCAGGTCCTTTATGTGTTTGTAGAAAGACCACCAGGTCCTTTATGTGTTTGTAGAAAGACCACCAGGTCCTTTATGTGTTTGTCCTTTATGTGTTTGTAGAAAGACCACCAGGTCCTTTATGTGTTTTGTAGAAAGACCACCAGGTCCTTTATGTGTTTGTAGAAAGACCACCAGGTTCTTTATGTGTTTGTAGAAAGACCACCAGGTCCTTTATGTGTTTGTAGAAAGACCACCAGGTCCTTTATGTGTTTGTAGAAAGACCACCAGGTCCTTTATGTGTTTGTAGAAAGACCACCAGGTCCTTTATGTGTTTGTAGAAAGACCACCAGGTCCTTTATGTGTTTGTAGAAAGACCACCAGGTCCTTTATGTGTTTGTAGAAAGACCACCAGGTCCTTTATGTGTTTGTAGAAAGACCACCAGGTCCTTTATATGTGTTTGTAGAAAGACCACCAGGTCCTTTATGTGTTTGTAGAAAGACCACCAGGTCCTTTATGTGTTTGTAGAAAGACCACCAGGTCCTTTATGTGTTTTTGTAGAAAGACCACCAGGTCCTTTATGTGTTTGTGGAAAGACCACCAGGTCCTTTATGTGTTTGTAGAAAGACCACCAGGTTCTTTATGTGTTTGTAAAAGACCACCAGGTCCTTTATGTGTTTGTAGAAAGACCACCAGGTCCTTTATGTGTTTGTAGAAAGACCACCAGGTCCTTTATGTGTTTGTGTTTGTGTTTGTAGAAAGACCACCAGGTCCTTTATGTGTTTGTGGAAAGACCACCCGGTCCTTTATGTGTTTGTAGAAAGACCACCAGGTCCTTTATGTGTTTGTTGAAAGACCACCAGGTCCTTTATGTGTTTGTGGAAAGACCACCAGGTCCTTTATGTGTTTGTAGAAAGACCACCAGCTCCTTTATGTGTTTGTGGAAAGACCACCCGGTCCTTTATGTGTTTGTAGAAAGACCACCAGGTCCTTTATGTGTTTGTGGAAAGACCACCAGGTCCTTTATGTGTTTGTAGAAAGACCACCAGGTCCTTTATGTGTTTGTAGAAAGACCACCAGGTCCTTTATGTGTTTGTAGAAAGACCACCAGGTCCTTTATGTGTTTGTAGAAAGACCACCAGGTCCTTTATGTGTTTGTAGAAAGACCAAACCAGGTTCTTTATGTGTTTGTAAAAAGACCACCAGGTCCTTTATGTGTTTGTAGAAAGACCACCAGGTCCTTTATGTGTTTGTAGAAAGACCACCAGGTCCTTTATGTGTTTGTGTTTGTGTTTGTAGAAAGACCACCAGGTCCTTTATGTGTTTGTAGAAAGACCACCCGGTCCTTTATGTGTTTGTAGAAAGACCACCAGGTCCTTTATGTGTTTGTGGAAAGACCACCAGCTCCTTTATGTGTTTGTGGAAAGACCACCAGGTCCTTTATGTGTTTGTAGAAAGACCACCAGTCCTTTATGTGTTTGTAGAAAGACCACCAGGTCCTTTATGTGTTTGTAGAAAGACCACCAGGTCCTTTATGTGTTTGTGGAAAGACCATCAGGTCCTTTATGTGTTTGTAGAAAGACCACCAGGTCCTTTATGTGTTTGTAGAAAGACCACCAGGTCCTTTATGTGTTTGTGGAAAGACCACCAGGTCCTTTATGTGTTTGTGGAGTTTTTCCTAGCCACCGTGCTTCTACACCTGCATTGCTTGCTCTTTGGGGTTTTAGGCTGGGTTTCTGTACAGCACTTTGAGATATCAGCTGATGTACGAAGGGCTATATAAATACATTTGATTTGATTTTGATTTGACTTGCCTAGTTAAATAAAAGTTCAATTAAAAATAAGTTTGACATGGGGCCATTTCCATTCAAATGCACTATGCCCTTAGGCATAAACAAACAGGAGATTTAACCTAACACACGCTGGATTAAAGTCAATGTGAGAGAAATGAAACACACGGAAAGCTGTTGTTGTGCCTATAGCACTGGGCTTAAAATGCTAATTGGTCTTAGCCACAAATTGAGGGATTTGCTTCATTCATATTCACAGCTTCTGTGAACTGCAGATATGACAGACTTTTGGAGTAGAAGTTTATATTTATTTATTTTATGGGGGGGGGGGCTTCCTACAGGTTTGAATGCACATCTGTAGCATAGTGTATGGATTATTGTGGGTGAAGGATAATAATTGCATTGTGCTAATAGTTTGTAAAGGTTGTCCTGGCGCTTGGCAGTATCGGTCTATGGTTCACTGATGCTTAGCCTTATAAACACACAACACACACACACACACACACACACACACACACACACACACACACACACACACACACACACACACACACACACACACACACACACACACACACACACACACACACACACATGGAATGTTCCTAATTGGTAGTAACTAGGGTTAGAAGGCAGATGAGGTAGCACAGGCTTTTAAGAACCCTGTTTTCCTAACACTACATTACACAGATTGAAACCTGTTTTCCTAACACTACATTACACAGATCAGTGAAGTTCTGTTTTCATAACACTACATTACACAGATCAGTTAAGTTCTGTTTTCCTAACACTACATTACACAGATCAGTGAAGTCCTGTTTTCCTAACACTACATTACACAGATCAGTGAAACATGTTTTCATAACACTACATTACACAGATCAGTGAAGTCTGTTTTCCTAACACTACATTACACAGATCAGTGAAACCTGTTTTCCTAACACTACATTACACAGATCAGTGAAGTCTGTTTTCCTAACACTACATTACACAGATCAGTGAAACCTGTTTTCATAACACTACATGGACACAGATCAGTGAAACTGTTTTCATAACACTACATTACACAGATCAGTGAAACCTGTTTTCATAACACTACATTACACAGATCAGTGAAGTTCTGTTTTCCTAACACTACATTACACAGATCAGTGAAGTTCTGTTTTCCTAACACTACATTACACAGATCAGTGAAGTTCTGTTTTCCTAACACTACATTACACAGATCAGTGAAGTTCTGTTTTCCTAACACTACATTACACAGATCAGTGAAGTTCTGTTTTCCTAACACTACATTACACAGATCAGTGAAGTTCTGTTTTCCTAACACTACATTACACAGATCAGCGAAGTTCTGTTTTCCTAACACTACATTACACAGATCAGTGAAGTTCTGTTTTCATAACACTACATTACACAGATCAGTGAAACCTGTTTTCCTAACACTACATTACACAGATCAGTGAAGTCTGTTTTCCTAACACTACATTACACAGATCAGTGAAGTCCTGTTTTCCTAACACTACATTACACAGATCAGTGAAGTTCTGTTTTCCTAACACTACATTACACAGATCAGTGAAGTTCTGTTTTCCTAACACTACATTACACAGATCAGTGAAACCTGTTTTCCTAACACTACATTACACAGATCAGTGAAACCTGTTTTCATAACACTACATTACACAGATCAGTGAAGTCTGTTTTCATAACACTACATTACACAGATCAGTGAAACACTACATTACACAGATCAGTGAAGTTCTGTTTTCTACATTACACAGATCAGTGAAACCTGTTTCCTAACACTACATTACACAGATCAGTGAAACCTGTTTTCATAACACTACATTACACAGATCAGTGAAACCTGTTTTCATAACACTACATTACACAGATCAGTGAAGTTCTGTTTTCCTAACACTACATTACACAGATCAGTGAAACCTGTTTTCCTAACACTACATTACACAGATCAGTGAAGTCTGTTTTCCTAACACTACATTACACAGATCAGTGAAGTCTGTTTTCCTAACACTACATTACACAGATCAGTGAAACCTGTTTTCCTAACACTACATTACACAGATCAGTGAAGTCTGTTTTCATAACACTACATTACACAGATCAGTGAAGTCTGTTTTCATAACACTACATTACACAGATCAGTGAAACCTGTTTTCCTAACACTACATTACACAGATCAGTGAAGTTCTGTTTTCATAACACTACATTACACAGATCAGTGAAGTTCTGTTTTCCTAACACTACATTACACAGATCAGTGAAGTTCTGTTTTCCTAACACTACATTACACAGATCAGTGAAACCTGTTTTCCTAACACTACATTACACAGATCAGTGAAGTCTGTTTTCATAACACTACATTACACAGATCAGTGAAGTTCTGTTTTCCTAACACTACATTACACAGATCAGTGAAGTTCTGTTTTCCTAACACTACATTACACAGATCAGTGAAACCTGTTTTCCTAACACTACATTACACAGATCAGTGAAGTTCTGTTTTCCTAACACTACATTACACAGATCAGTGAAGTTCTGTTTTCCTAACACTACATTACACAGATCAGTGAAGTTCTGTTTTCCTAACACTACATTACACAGATCAGTGAAGTTCTGTTTTCCTAACACTACATTACACAGATCAGTGAAACCTGTTTTCCTAACACTACATTACACAGAACAGTGAAGTTCTGTTTTCATAACACTACATTACACAGATCAGTGAAGTCTGTTTTCATAACACTACATTACACAGATCAGTGAAACCTGTTTTCCTAACACTACATTACACAGATCAGTGAAACCTGTTTTCATAACACTACATTACACAGATCAGTGAAACCTGTTTTCCTAACACTACATTACACAGATCAGTGAAGTTCTGTTTTCATAACACTACATTACACAGATCAGTGAAACCTGTTTTCATAACACTACATTACACAGATCAGTGAAACCTGTTTTCCTAACACTACATTACACAGATCAGTGAAGTCTGTTTTCCTAACACTACATTACACAGATCAGTGAAGTCTGTTTTCCTAACACTACATTACACAGATCAGTGAAACCTGTTTTCATAACACTACATTACACAGATCAGTGAAGTTCTGTTTTCATAACACTACATTACACAGATCAGTGAAGTCTGTTTTCATAACACTACATTACACAGATCAGTGAAACCTGTTTTCCTAACACTACATTACACAGATCAGTGAAACCTGTTTTCCTAACACTACATTACACAGATCAGTGAAGTCTGTTTTCATAACACTACATTACACAGATCAGTGAAGTCTGTTTTCCTAACACTACATTACACAGATCAGTGAAGTTCTGTTTTCATAACACTACATTACACAGATCAGTGAAACCTGTTTTCCTAACACTACATTACACAGATCAGTGAAACCTGTTTTCATAACACTACATTACACAGATCAGTGAAACCTGTTTTCCTAACACTACATTACACAGATCAGTGAAGTCTGTTTTCCTAACACTACATTACACAGATCAGTGAAGTCTGTTTTCCTAACACTACATTACACAGATCAGTGAAACCTGTTTTCATAACACTACATTACACAGATCAGTGAAGTTCTGTTTTCATAACACTACATTACACAGATCAGTGAAACCTGTTTTCATAACACTACATTACACAGATCAGTGAAGTCTGTTTTCATAACACTACATTACACAGATCAGTGAAGTCTGTTTTCATAACACTACATTACACAGATCAGTGAAGTTCTGTTTTCCTAACACTACATTACACAGATCAGTGAAACCTGTTTTCCTAACACTACATTACACAGATCAGTGAAGTTCTGTTTTCCTAACACTACATTACACAGATCAGTGAAGTTCTGTTTTCCTAACACTACATTACACAGATCAGTGAAACCTGTTTTCCTAACACTACATTACACAGATCAGTGAAGTTCTGTTTTCCTAACACTACATTACACAGATCAGTGAAGTTCTGTTTTCCTAACACTACATTACACAGATCAGTGAAGTTCTGTTTTCCTAACACTACATTACACAGATCAGTGAAGTTCTGTTTTCCTAACACTACATTACACAGATCAGTGAAACCTGTTTTCATAACACTACATTACACAGAACAGTGAAGTTCTGTTTTCCTAACACTACATTACACAGATCAGTGAAACCTGTTTTCCTAACACTACATTACACAGATCAGTGAAACCTGTTTTCCTAACACTACATTACACAGATCAGTGAAACCTGTTTTCCTAACACTACATTACACAGATCAGTGAAGTTCTGTTTTCATAACACTACATTACACAGATCAGTGAAGTCTGTTTTCCTAACACTACATTACACAGATCAGTGAAACCTGTTTTCCTAACACTACATTACACAGATCAGTGAAATCTGTTTTCATAACACTACATTACACAGATCAGTGAAACCTGTTTTCATAACACTACATTACACAGATCAGTGAAGTCTGTTTTCATAACACTACATTACACAGATCAGTGAAGTTCTGTTTTCCTAACACTACATTACACAGATCAGTGAGTTCTGTTTTCCTAACACTACATTACACAGATCAGTGAAGTTCTGTTTTCCTAACACTACATTACACAGATCAGTGAAGTTCTGTTTTCCTAACACTACATTACACAGATCAGTGAAGTTCTGTTTTCCTAACACTACATTACACAGATCAGTGAAACCTGGTTTCATAACACTACATTACACAGATCAGTGAAGTCTGTTTTCATAACACTACATTACACAGATCAGTGAAGTCTGTTTTCATAACACTACATTACACAGAACAGTGAAGTTCTGTTTTCCTAACACTACATTACACAGATCAGTGAAACCTGTTTTCCTAACACTACATTACACAGATCAGTGAAACCTGTTTTCCTAACACTACATTACACAGATCAGTGAAACCTGTTTTCCTAACACTACATTACACAGATCAGTGAAACCTGTTTTCCTAACACTACATTACACAGATCAGTGAAACCTGTTTTCCTAACACTACATTACACAGATCAGTGAAGTTCTGTTTTCCTAACACTACATTACACAGATCAGTGAAACCTGTTTTCATAACACTACATTACACAGAACAGTGAAACCTGTTTTCCTAACACTACATTACACAGATCAGTGAAACCTGTTTTCCTAACACTACATTACACAGATCAGTGAAACCTGTTTTCCTAACACTACATTACACAGATCAGTGAAGTTCTGTTTTCCTAACACTACATTACACAGATCAGTGAAGTTCTGTTTTCCTAACACTACATTACACAGAACAGTGAAGTTCTGTTTTCCTAACACTACATTACACAGATCAGTGAAACCTGTTTTCCTAACACTACATTACACAGATCAGTGAAGTTCTGTTTTCCTAACACTACATTACACAGATCAGTGAAACCTGTTTTCATAACACTACATTACACAGATCAGTGAAGTCCTGTTTTCCTAACACTACATTACACAGATCAGTGAAGTTCTGTTTTCATAACACTACATTACACAGATCAGTGAAGTCTGTTTTCATTTTTTTATTTTTTTATTTCACCTTTATTTAACCAGGTAGGCTAGTTGAGAACAAGTTCTCATTTGCAACTGCGACCTGGCCAAGATAAAGCATAGCAGTGTGAACAGACAACAGAGTTACACATGGAGTAAACAATTAGCAAGTCAATAACACAGTAGAAAAAAATGGGCAGTCTATATACAATGTGTGCAAAAGGCATGAGGAGGTAGGCGAATAATACAATTTTGCAGATTAACACTGGAGTGATAAATGATCAGATGGGCATGTACAGGTAGAGATATTGGTTACAAAAGAGCAGAAAAGTAAATAAATAAAAACAGTATAAAAACAGTATGGGAATGAGGTAGGTGAAAAGGGTGAGCTATTTACCTATAGACTATGTACAGCTGCAGCGATCGGTTAGCTGCTCGGATAGCTGATGTTTGAAGTTGGTTCATAACACTACATTACACAGAACAGTGAAGTTCTGTTTTCCTAACACTACATTACACAGATCAGTGAAACCTGTTTTCCTAACACTACATTACACAGATCAGTGAAACCTGTTTTCATAACACTACATTACACAGATCAGTGAAATCTGTTTTCATAACACTACATTACACAGATCAGTGAAGTCTGTTTTCCTAACACTACATTACACAGATCAGTGAAGTCTGTTTTCCTAACACTACATTACACAGATCAGTGAAGTTCTGTTTTCCTAACACTACATTACACAGATCAGTGAAACCTGTTTTCATAACACTACATTACACAGATCAGTGAAACCTGTTTTCCTAACACTACATTACACAGATCAGTGAAGTTCTGTTTTCCTAACACTACATTACACAGATCAGTGAAACCTGTTTTCCTAACACTACATTACACAGATCAGTGAAGTTCTGTTTTCATAACACTACATTACACAGATCAGTGAAAACGTGCCCTCTCGTTTCCAGCACATCTTCATGATATCCATGTTTATATCGTATGCTCTCTCTCCGTGGTGAATGGGGGGGGGATATCCTCTATCTCTGTGGTGAATGGGGGATGTCCTCTATCTCTGTGGTGAATGGGGAAAATGTCCTCTACCTCTGTGGTGAATGTCCTTCATCTCTGTGGTGAATGGGGAAAATGTCCTCTATCTCTGTGGTGAATGGGGGATGTCCTCTATCTCTGTGGTGAATGGGGGATGTCCTCTATCTCTGTGGTGAATGGGGAAATGTCATCAAACTCTGTGGTGAATGTCCTTCATCTCTGTGGTGAATGGGGAAAATGTCCTCTATCTCTGTGGTGAATGGGGGGGTGTCCTCTATCTCTGTGGTGAATGGGGGATGTCCTCTATCTCTGTGGTGAATGGGGAAATGTCATCTAACTCTGTGGTGAATGGGGGATGTCCTCTATCTCTGTGGTGAATGGGGGATGTCCTCCATCTCTGTGGTGAATGGGGAAATGTCATCTAACTCTGTGGTGAATTGGGGATGTCCTCCATCTCTGTGGTGAATGGGGAAAATGTCCTCTGTCTGTTGTGAATGGGGGATGTCCTCCATCTCTGTGGTGAATGGGGAAAATGTCCTTTATGTCAGTGGTGAATGGGGAAATGTCATCTAACTCTGTGGTGAATGGGGAAAATGTCCTTTATGTCAGTGGTGAATGGGGAAATGTCATCTAACTCTGTGGTGAATGGGGAAAATGTCCTTTATGTCAGTGGTGAATGGGGAAATGTCATCTAACTCTGTGGTGAATGGGGAAAATGTCCTTTATGTCAGTGGTGAATGGGGAAATGTCATCTATCTCTGTGGTGAATGGGGGATATGTCCTCTATCTCTGTGGTGAATGGGGAAATGTCATCTAACTCTGTGGTGAATGGGGAAAATGTCCTTTATGTCAGTGGTGAATGGGGGATGTCCTCTATCTCAGATAAGGCAGAAGTCTCTGTTTGTCACATATAGCTAATGCCTTGTTTTAATCTCAACAGTCTAACACAGGTTTATGGCACACAGGAGACCTGGGCTTGAACCCTGGTGTGTCACACACATTTTGTAAGGATCACCCTCTTTCCACTGGTTTAAACTGCATGGTGCAGAGGGTGCTGTGTGTCTGAGTTTATTACTGTGAGCTCAGCTTCCATGTTCTGTCTGCTGACAACCCATCAGTCAGTCAGATAGTCAGCCAGCTAGAAAGCCAGCCAGTCAGCCAGCTAGTCTGTCAGTCAGCCAGTTAGTCAGTAAGTCAAACAGCTAGTCAGTCAGTCAGCCAGCCAACTAGACAGTCAGCCAGCTAGTCAGCCAGCTGGTCAGCCAGCCAGTCACCTAGTCAGTCAACCAGCTAGTTAGTCAGCCAGCTAGTCAGCCAGCTAGTCAGCCAGTCAGTCAGTTAGTCAGCCAGTCAGCCAGTCAGTTAGTCAGCTAGTCAGCCAGTCAGTCAGTCAGCCAGTCAGCCAGCCAGTCAGTCAGCCAGTCAGTCACCAAGTCAGTTAGTCAGCCAGTCAGTCAGCCAGTCAGTCGGTCAGTCAGTTAGTCAGCCAGTCAGTCAGTCAGCCAGTCAGTCAGTTAGTTAGCCAGTCAATCAGTCAGCCAGCTAGTCAGTCAGTCAGTCAGTCAGCCAGTCAGTCAGTTAGTCAGCCAGTCAGCCAGTCAGTTAGTCAGCTAGTCAGCCAGTCAGTCAGCCAGTCAGCCAGCCAGTCAGTCAGCCAGTCAGTCACCAAGTCAGTTAGTCAGCCAGTCAGTCAGCCAGTCAGTCGGTCAGTCAGTTAGTCAGTCAGTAAGTCAGCCAGTCAGTCAGTTAGTTAGCCAGTCAGTCAGTCAGCCAGCTAGTCAACCAGCTAGTCAGTCCATACTTAAGGTAAACACACTGGTTGAAAGGGCCCATTTGTTCGTTGCCCAGTTTTTGGAGAACATGCTGATTAAAGTCGCAGACTCGGCTGATCTGACACATGGTCCGAAATCTGATGTTGGCACATGGGAGTAGGAGAAGGAAGGAGACGTGGGGAGATTAGGGGGCAGGTCGCCAAGCCTGAGGGGCTGCTAGTGGGAATTTAAGGGGGAGTGGTGGAGGAGATTGTCTTACTCAGGACCAGGAGGCTTGATTTGGCAGGGAGGGCTATAACCCTGCTGGATGCTTCAGTAAGGTGGGGTTGCAGGAAAGGGGGGCTTGTCATGTGATGGGGACTGCCTTGTCATGTGATGGGGACTGCCTTGTCATGTGATGGGGACTGCCTTGTCATGTGATGGGGACTGCCTTGTCATGTGATGGGGACTGCCTTGTCATGTGATGGGGATTGCCTTGTCATGTGATGGGAACTATGGAGGAAGGGGACTGCCTTGTCATGTGATGGGGACTATGGAGGGAGCGGACTGCCTTGTCATGTGATGGGAACTATGGAGGAAGGGGACTGCCTTGTCATGTGATGGGGACTATGGAGGGAGCGGACTGCCTTGTCATGTGATGGGGACTATGGAGGGAGCGGACCTTGTCATGTGATGGGGACTATGGAGGGAGCGGACTGCCTTGTCATGTGATGGGGACTATGGAGGGAGGGGACTGCCTTGTCATGTGATGGGGACTATGGAGGGAGCGGACTGCCTTGTCATGTGATGGGGACTATGGAGGGAGCGGACTGCCTTGTCATGTGATGGGGATTGCCTTGCAGTGTTATGGGAACTATGGAGGGAGGGGACTGCCTTGTCATGTGATGGGGACTATGGAGGGAGGGGACTGCCTTTTCATTTGATGGGGACTATGGCGGGAGGGGACTACATTGTCATGTTATGTAGACTATTGCGGGAGGGGACTACATTGTCATGTTATGGGGACTATGGAGGGAGGGGACTGCCTTTGCATGTGATGGGGACTATGGAGGGAGGGGACTGCCTTTGCATGTGATGGGGACTATGGAGGGAGGGGACTGCCTTTGCATGTGATGGGGACTATGGAGGGAGGGGACTGCCTTTGCATGTGATGGGGACTATGGAGGGAGGGGACTGCCTTTGCATGTGATGGGGACTATGGAGGGAGGGGACTGCCTTTGCATGTGATGGGGACTATGGAGGGAGGGGACTGCCTTTGCATGTGATGGGGACTATGGAGGGAGGGGACTGCCTTCTCATGTGATGGGGACTATGGAGGGAGGGGACTGCCTTTGCATGTGATGGGGACTATGGAGGGAGGGGACTGCCTTTGCATGTGATGGGGACTGCCTTGTCATGCGATGGGGACTATGGTGCGAGGGGACTGCCTTGTCATTTGATGGGGACTGCCTTGTCATGCGATGGGGACTATGGTGCGAGGGGACTGCCTTTTCAGTTGATGGGGACTGTGGAGGGAGGGGACTGCCTTGTCATGTGATGGGGACTATGGTGCGAGGGGACTGCCTTTTCAGTTGATGGGGACTGTGGAGGGAGGGGACTGCCTTGCAATGTGATGGGGACTATGGAGGGAGGGGACTGCCTTGTCATTTGATGGGGACTGCCTTGTCATGCGATGGGGACTATGGTGCGAGGGGACTGCCTTTTCAGTTGATGGGGACTGTGGAGGGAGGGGACTGCCTTGTCATGTGATGGGGACTATGGTGGGCGGGGACTGCCTTTTCAGTTGATGGGGACTGTGGAGGGAGGGGACTGCCTTGACATGTGATGGGGACTATGGTGGGCGGGGACTGCCTTTTCATTTGATGGGGACTGTGGAGGGAGGGGACTGCCTTGACATGTGATGGGGACTATGGTGGGCGGGGACTGCCTTTTCAGTTGATGGGGACTGTGGAGGGAGGGGACTGCCTTGACATGTGATGGGGACTATGGTGGGCGGGGACTGCCTTTTCATTTGATGGGGACTGTGGAGGGAGGGGACTGCCTTGTCATGTGATGGGGACTGCCTTGTCATGTGATGGGGACTATGGCGGGAGGGGACTTCCGTGTCATGTGATGGGGGACTGTGATCCTTTACAGGAAGGGAGGACCTGTCAACTCTGTGTGCATACGAACAGTGTTCTCAGGTCTGATGAGGAAAAGCCAGAGGGGGATGCATTCGTGAGTTCACTCTGACACTGTTAAAGAGCACGTTGTTGTTATCAGGGAATTGAAGAAAGATGGGATCTCGTTGAGGCAGATGGACAGGAGTAAATGTTGATTGAATGATGGATGGATGTTTGCCATGTCCACACATTAACCCACTGACTATCCTGGTATTGAACAAGCGAACTGAACTAGGATCAGTGAATTATCAAATTAAGAAGTGCTCTCGTCTGGATGGACATCACTCTTTCCATTATGATGGTTGGGAGGTTGGTTGGCAACAGTGCTCTGCATTAGGGAATGTATATTCCAACAATACTTGTAATTTAGGACAGGCCAAAGTATCAGAGTGAATTTAAAATAATAGTTAATTGCGAAATCAAAGTTTGTCAGACCTTTTCAGAGGTCATCAGTGGTCTGATGAGTTGATATCGTATCCCATCTGTTAAGTAGATCCAGCTAATTATGATCTGAAGTACATCTAACTGGTATCATTTCAGATGCCTGTCCTTCAGATTGATATGATGAGATTAAGGCAGACAGTAGGTAGGTCAACAACTACACTGCTCAACAAAAATAAAGGGAACACTAAAATAACACATCCTAGATCTGAATGAATTAAATATTCTTATTAAATACTTTATTCTTTGCATAGTTGAATGTGCTGACAAAAAAAATCACGCAAAAATTATCAATGGAAATCAAATTTATCAACCCATGGAGGCCTGGATTTGGAGTCCCACTCAAAATTAAAGTGGAAAATGTCCTTAAACAAGTCAAAATGAGGCTCAGTAGTGTGTGAGGCCTCCACGTGCCTGTATGACCTCCCTACAACGCCTAGGCATGCTCCTGATGAGGTGGCAGATGGTCTCCTGAGGGATCTCCTCCCAGACCTGGACTAAAGCATCCGCCAACTCCTGGACAGTCTGTGGTGCAACGTGGCGTTGGTGGATGGAGCGAGACATGATGTCCCAGATGTGCTCAATTGGATTCAGGTCTGGGGAACGGACGGGCCAGTCCATAGCATCAATGCCTTCCTCTTGCAGGAACTGCTGACACATTCCAGCCACATGAGGTCGAGCATTGTCTTGCATTAGGAGGAACCCAGGGCAACCGCAACAGCATATGGTCTCACAAGGGGTCTGAGGATCTCATCTCGGTACCTAATAGCAGTCAGGCTACCTCTGGCGAGCACATGGAGGGCTGTGCGGCCCCCCAAAGAAATGCCACCCCACACCATGACTGACCCACCGCCAAACCGGTCATGCTGGAGGATGTTGCAGGCAGCAGAATGTTCTCCACGGCGTCTCCAGACTGTCACGTGCTCAGTGTGAACCTGCTTTCATCTGTGAAGAGCACAGGGCGCCAGTGGCAAATTTGCCAATCTTGGTGTTCTCTGGCAAATGCCAAACGTCCTGCACGGTGTTGGGCTGTAAGCACAACCCCCAACTGTGGACGTCGGGCCCTCATACCACCCTCATGGAGTCTATTTCTGACCGTTTGAGCAGGCACATGCACATTTGTGGCCTGCTGGAGGTCATTTTGCAGGGCTCTGGCAGTGCTCCTCCTGCTCCTCCTTGCACAAAGGCGGAGGTAGCGGTCCTGCTGCTGGGTTGTTGCCCTCCTACGGCCTCCTCCACGTCTCCTGATGTACTGGCCTGTCTCCTGGTAGCGCCTCCATGCTCTGGACACTACGCTGACAGACACAGCAAACCTTCTTGCCACAGCTCGCATTGATGTGCCATCCTGGATGAGCTGCACTACCTGAGTCACTTGTGTGGGTTGTAGACGCCGTCTCATGCTACCACTAGAGTGAAAGCACCACCAGCATTCAAAAGTGACCAAAACATCAGCCAGAAAGCATAGGAACTGAGAAGTGGTCTGTGGTCCCCACCTGCAGAACCACTCCTTTATTGGGGGTGTCTTGCTAATTGCCTATAATTTCCACCTGTTGTCTATTCCATTTGCACAACAGCATGTGACATTTATTGTCAATCAGTGTTGCTTCCTAAGTGGACAGTTTGATTTCACAGAATTGTGATTGACTTGGAGTTACATTGTGTTGTTTAAGTGTTCCCTTTATTTATTTGAGCAGTGTATTGTCTTGTAAGGAATCATGTGGAAACTGAGTGTGTTGAGGTGACTACACTTCTTGGAGTAACCCTGGATTGTAAACTGTCATGGTCAAAACATATTGATACAACAGTAGCTAAGATGGGGAGAAGCCCGTCCTACAGGCCCTAGTTTTGTGTATCCCAGAGAGCTAACTTTAATAATATGCATGTCAATCTCTCCTGGCTCAAAGTGGAGGAGAGATTGACTTCATCACTACTTGTATTTGTGAAGGTATTGACATGTTAAAAGCAGCGAGCTCTCTCTTTAAACAAATGTACAGAGGTGTCTGTCTAAACTACTACGACACAGCTCAGACACCCATGCATACCCCACAAGATATGCCACCAGAGGTCTCTTCACAGTCTCCAAGTCCAGAATAGACTATAGGAGGCGCACAGTACAACATAAGGCCAGTCTATTCCAGTCTATACTGGAAGTCTATTCCAGTCTATAATGGAAGTCTATTCCACATCAGGTAACTGATGCAATTAAGGAACAGCAGGGACTGTGAAGCAACACAAACACAGACACATGCACACAAACACACAATAACATACACACTATACACATTACTTCACATGACTTCATTTGAACGTACATACATACAGTAAGAGCATATGGAAGCTTTAGGAATGAATCATAACATTTTGAGTTGCAGGTCACTTGGTAAGAATGAAAGTGAATATTATCTACAAATTTGTATCAAACCTCAAGCAACAGAGAAACTTGAACCTTGATAATTCATGTCATGTCATGTGATGACAAAAAGACTTCATACTAAACAAAAACAAAAGAAGAAGAAGAAGCGCCCCAGAATCACAGTGGTTGGCTGTGGCGGTGTCACAACACCTTAGCATCAGGCTAAAGTTAAGGGCTAGAGATGGGCTCCTCTCGGCTATGGCTAATGCCCTGTGACTGTCGCTTGGTGTTAGCCTAGCGGAGGATAGGCTATCAGATGACCACCTCTGGAGCAGACAGAGAAGGACTGAGGACTAGTATCTTGCAAAGCGACTAACACAGAAAAATATTGGAGTTCCTCACCCAATAGTGACCTCTGTAACTATAGATTATGTCTGGGTGGCTTCCTTGCCAGCACATGTTGAGCAGCATTATAAAACAGAAGAGACACCAGCTAATAGAAGCTAGTCATGATCAGTGGGGACCCGTCATTCATTTTTATTGGAAAAACATTTTTTTTGGGGGGGGGGGGCTGGCCTGTTTTGCATGTTATTTTGGCATTAATACATGTCACATATCAGTTTGCAAACAATGTAAAGAAAAGAATAAGCCTCATACAAACATGGTCTATTTACTGCTTTCTTGAGTAAGGCAGCTCCAAAATGCAAGTGTTTCAGCCTAGCTCAGTGCTTTCTGTGGTGGTGGGGCAGCCAGTGGAAAATACAGAGCGTAGGTGTTGGTAATGTTCTCTAATGTCACTCATGGGGACACTACGTCACCGCCAAGTCTAAGGGTAGAATTAAAAAATTCAAGCCCCTTGGGTGCTGCCATAGAGTTACATTAGAAGTGCCCATCCAAGAAGGCTCAAGGTCATTGGCCACAGATAAAATGACGTCAAATCATGTTATATTTCTACAGTAGCTTTGATTGGACTGATCATGTCAACATCATACTTTCAAAATCTTAGCTAGCAGTCATCATTATGAATGAAGTCGGCAATCTACTGGCAAATCCTTTTTAACCCTTGTCATATGAAGAGAAAGAATGGCAAGAAATTATAGATAAACCATATCGGTGCTCATCGGCCATTGGACATAAACATTACACGACAAGTTGGACATCGCAAATTCAACAATGAGTGGTTTTCTGCATTCATTGCAAAGCAATCACTAGCCTGCTATTCAATTGAGTGGCTGTGTGGTCCCAAATCTGAGATTAAGGGTCTCTTTTCCAAGTTTAGAATTATAAACATGAAACATTGGCCATGCTGTCAATGAAGCAGGATTTATGCCTCGCTCCAAACAACTGTTAACTAGGAACTGTGAAATCTTCAGTGGCATTCTCTGGATTTATGGGGCTTTCAAGACAACTGGGAACTCAGGAAAATATTTGCTCTGACTGGGAAAATATGTTTTCAACGGTCATCCAACTTGGAATTGTAAATCCGAACTCGGGCTTCTTTGTAGAGCTGCAACCTGAAGATCACTGACGTCATCATGAGTCATCCTTTTTTCAGAGATCCCAGTTGTCTTGAAAGCACCATAAATCCAGAAAATGCCAGACTTTGATGACAAAGTTTGATAACAGAATTTGCCCACAAAGGACCGCTGTGCCACCTTCCTGTTCAAGTGAGCAAGGTAAGTCCAAAAATGTCTTGTATGCTGCTGCAATAATGATGTAATATGCCTGGGAGATGTGTATACTGTAGCTAAGAAAGTAATACTAAGTGTATGTTGTGTAGTAAGCTGTTAGTAGCCCATGTGCCTCACCACCTAATCATTTGGTCTATTTTCCCCTCTTAATTTCGCCTACTGTTCTGACTTGGTGGTGCACATTTTTTTAAAGGCAGTTATTGAGGCTGAATGAACTGTTTCGCTGCCAGACAAGGCTCCGCTGATAGCCAGGTGTAGCAGTGGAAAGGTGTTGGGACAACTTTATATAGGCCCTAACAGTTTGTGGGCGCCATTTGTCACTGTTATAGTGCAGTTCATGTATTGTTTTGTGTTGTGTAGTGGCTTTGCTGACATGCATCCTACATTGTTTTATTTTCCCCCACCAAGATGTACATGCTGAAATCACCACTGGTCTCGATACGGAGCAGAAGGCCATATTTAATGGAGACCAGGATGAGGTTGAACATTCATCTTTCTCCGCAAGTAGGTCGCCAATCATGGATTCAATCAAATAATATTTACATAGTTAAATGAAAAGAAACCCAACGGCATATCCGTTCAAATGTACTCTACACATCTTGTTTTAACTTGACCTTGCCTTAACCTTAACACTTGAAAAGCAGTTAGAGTCCTTATTTATGATTCAGTCCAGTGGTGTCTAGGTTGTCTATTCACCATGGTCTGGCTCCACTCAACAAAAAGGTTTCAACCCCCAACCAATATCCCTCTGTCACCTGACAAGAGCCCCCCCACCTCTTCCTCTATCGACCTGGATAGTTTCATCTTGGCATTGCCTTCTGCCTCACAATGGTGCTCACCTATACTTGAGTGGAAATTACAGCTGTGCAGGACAACAGAAACAGGAATCCAATAATTATCTTAAGGTGGCCAAGACATGTTTCTATCAGCGATAGCATTCATCAACAGCATTTGTAGTGGTTCAGTTGAAATGGGCTCACACACACACACACACACACGCACGCGCGCACACACACACAATTTGAAATATTTTCACAGGTGGGAGTAGACTCCCATATTGTTATTTTTTGTAAAGATTACAAAGTCGTTCATCAAGACACAGAACCCAACCCAGTCATATGCGTGTGTAGAGGAGGATATGCAGTGTATTTGATTTCAGAGACCTTTGAAAGAGACGACTGTGCAGCAGGGTGACATACAAAGCTCTGTGGGTTTAGTGTACAAAGAAGATCCCAAGGGCAAAGGCCTGGTTGGAATCTGAAGCAGTCTAAGGGGCTTACAGTATTACCGATGGAAGCCTGTCAGTGTGTGAATATGAGAGATGTTCCAGGTCAAGTACACTGTCAGAGTGTGAATATGAGAGATGTTCCAGGTCAAGTACACTGTCAGTGTGTGGATATGAGAGGTGTTCCAGGTCAAGTACACTGTCAGTGTGTGAATATGAGAGATGTTCCAAGTCAAGTACACTGTCAGTGTGTGGATATGAGAGATGTTCCAGGTCAAGTACACTGTCAGTGTGTGAATATGAGAGGTGTTCCAGGTCAAGTACACTGTCAGTGTGTGAATATGAGAGGTGTTCCAGGTCAAGTACAATATCAGTGTGTGAATATGAGAGATGTTCCAGGTTAAGTACACTGTCAGTGTGTGAATATGAGAGGTGTTCCAGGTCAAGTACAATGTCAGTGTGTGAATATGAGAGATGTTCCAGGTCATGTACACTGTCAGTGTGTGGATATGAGAGATGTTCCAGGTCAAGTACACTGTCAGTGTGTGGATATGAGAGGTGTTCCAGGTCAAGTACACTGTCAGTGTGTGAATATGAGAGGTGTTCCAGGTCAAGTACAATGTCAGTGTGTGAATATGAGAGATGTTCCAGGTTAAGTACACTGTCAGTGTGTGAATATGAGAGGTGTTCCAGGTCAAGTACAATGTCAGTGTGTGAATATGAGAGATGTTCCAGGTCATGTACACTGTCAGTGTGTGGATATGAGAGATGTTCCAGGTCAAGTACACTGTCAGTGTGTGGATATGAGAGATGTTCCAGGTCAAGTACACTGTCAGTGTGTGGATATGAGAGATGTTCCAGGTCAAGTACACTGTCAGTGTGTGGATATGAGAGATGTTCCAGGTCAAGTACACTGTCAGTGTGTGGATATGAGAGATGTTCCAGGTCAAGTACACTGTCAGTGTGTGGATATGAGAGATGTTCCAGGTCAAGTACACTGTCAGTGTGTGGATATGAGAGATGTTCCAGGTCAAGTACACTGTCAGTGTGTGGATATGAGAGATGTTCCAGGTCAAGTACACTGTCAGTTTTCCCCTCACACAGGTTTCAGGTGATCCTTCTCTCCCTCACTCTCTGTTTTCCCCTTCCTTTCACAAACAAGACTAAAGCAAATCCCTCCAAATCCTTGTGTGCCTTGTTCAAGCTGTGAATGAAACTTCCAGACGTAAAACGACTCGCTAAACTGTCGCCAAGTGCTTATAACAGCAGGAGGGAAGAGAAGAAGGAAGAAAACAACAACCATCAGTTAGCGTGTCGTTTCATCCTGTTGGCGCCCCGTCCTTTTAAAACATGTTCAAGCAGAATAACGTCGGCCGATAACGAGGCTATCGCGCTGCAGCAGATGCCTTCCAATAACGCCACGTCTCCCCTGACATGGCTTCACAAGCTGGGCTTATTGACATGGGGCTCTGGAGACGGGCTAGACAATCAGGACTGGCTGTCCACAACAACAATGGCCTCCCAAAAGCCCCACAGTAAACACATCCAAGAGCCTTTCATCTCCAAGGTTACAACAATAGCACATCTACCACAGGAAGCATCAACCGAAGTATATCCACACTACATTGTGAACGTAGACATGGAGCGAAATGCCATGAGACCTATATGGTTTAATGGGGGGATTGATTTGTTGTTAGCCCAGGCGGGGATCATGGCCAGCAGGTTGTACAGTTTATGCAAAGGTCATTACTACAACAGTTAACATAGCGATATGTAACCTTGTCTGGTAATGTTGAGAAGTTGAAGCCACAGTGATACATCTCACCCAACAGGTTAGTGTGCAGTTGATTTCCATTTGTAAAAGTGTTGTTGTGAATAAAGCTCAAAAAAAGAGTGGACTAGTACTAGTGACTTAAAAACATTCAAGGCAATATTCAATATTGAGAAGAACATCTAGTATCATACAGATATCACTAATCATAGTATAATGATTAGTACCTCTTCTCCTCAAATCTCTGTTTAGTGAATTTTCAACAAATGCATTCCAAACAGTAATTGACTAATAATACCCCGAATTTAATAAAAAAATAGGATATATTCTCAGAATATCATTTTCACATTCTCTGTTTGATAAAGGAGGATTTAATCTGTGTACACACCCTAATGCTTTTCACATTGTGCGTTTCATTTCGTAGTAAAACTCTCCAGCCTCTGATGTGTTCATTGCAAGAAAAAAATACAGCTGACAGGGTACTTCTCAGGATACCTCTTAGGATACCTCTCAGGATACCTCTCAGGATACCTCTCAGGATACCTCTCAGGATACCTCTTAGGATACCTCTCAGGGTACCTCTCAGGATACCTCTCAGGATACCTCTCAGGATACCTCTCAGGGTACCTCTCAGGATACCTCTCAGGATACCTCTCAGGATACCTCTCAGGATACCTCTCAGGATACCTCTCAGGATACCTCTCAGGATACCTCTCAGGATACCTGTCAGGATTCCTCTCAGGATACCTCTCAGGATACCTCTCAGGATACCTCTTAGGATACCTCTCAGGATACCTCTCAGGATACCTCTCAGGATACCTGTCAGGATTCCTCTCAGGATACCTCTCAGGGTACCTCTCAGGATACCTCTCAGGATACCTCTCAGGGTACCTCTCAGGATTCCTCTCAGGATACCTCTCAGGATACCTCTCAGGATACCTCTTAGGATACCTCTCAGGGTACCTCTCAGGATACCTCTCAGGATACCTCTCAGGATACCTCTCAGGATACCTCTCAGGATACCTCTCAGGATTCCTCTCAGGATACCTCTCAGGATACCTCTCAGGATACCTCTTAGGATACCTCTCAGGATACCTCTCAGGATACCTCTTAGGATACCTCTCAGGATACCTCTCAGGATACCTCTCAGGATACCTCTCAGGATACCTCTCAGGATTCCTCTCAGGATACCTCTCAGGATACCTCTTAGGATACCTCTCAGGATACCTCTCAGGATACCTCTCAGGATTCCTCTCAGGATTCCTCTCAAAAACATTTTCAATCGTTATCACATTTTTTTAGCTGCCATTCTCTCTCTCTTTATCTCACTCCATCTGCCCATTCTGGCATGTGAAGTATCAGATACTTCAGCCAACACGAACAGGGTTGCTTTGGTTCAGAAAATCTATTTTTCCTTCAATGACAAATGGTTTTATTTGGATAATCGTTTTTGTGAGAACATTTAAGAGGTGATGGCCTCATACGAGGACAATAAAGATTTGTTTTGGTATGAGTATGGCTTGCCCAGTCAAAACACAGCTAGATGGACGGACAGACAGTGATATATGGAGGACAGCGACGGCCTTGACAAACAGTTTTAAATAGACTATCAGGAATGTCACCATGACGGCAGAGTTCCAGAATCCAATGTTTGACAAGAGTGTTGGTTGTTCCTTTTCACTGGGCAGTCTTCCATAAAACATCAGAAAGGCTACACAACACGGACCAAAACCCAACAGGAGACAAGTAGGAATCTCAACGCAAGATAATAGGCAGGAAATACCTGCATAAATAACCATTTGCCACCTTGGCATAACGCTGCTTACAAGATGTATAATAATTGTCAATGTGGCCACTAGACATAGGCTATCCACACTTCCTGGGATACTAACCCTCCGCGCTTAACCACCACAAATATTACAAAACATACAGTGCCTTCAGAAAGTATATACACTCCTTCTTTTTCAACGTTAATGTTGAATGTCAAATGGTGGCTTCTGAGTCACTGATCTACACACAATACCACATAATGTCAAAGTGGAATTTTGTTTGTTGAAAGTTGTCGGAATTAATACAAAAATTCTAAGCTGAAATGTCTTCAGCCATTCAGTATTCAAGCCCTTTGTTATGGCAAGCAGAAATAAACGCAGGAGTGAAAATGTGCTTGTCAAATCACATAATAAGTGGTATGGATTCACTCTGTGTTCAACAATAGCGGTTCACATGATTGTTGAATGACCCCCATCTTGTCACGCCCTGATCTGTTTCACCTGTCCTTGTGCTTGTCTCCACCTCCCTCCAGGTGTCACCCATCTTTCCCATTATCCCCTGTGTATTTATATCTGTGTTGTCTGTTTGTCTGTTGCCAGGTCATCTTGTTTGTTCAAATCTACCAGCGTTTTGTCTCAGCTCCTGGTTTACCCCAGTCTCTCTTTTTCTCATCCTCCTGGTTTTTGAACTTTGCCTGTCCTGACCCTGTACCCGCCTGCCATCCTATACCTTTGCTCAACTTCTGGATTACCGACCTCTGCCTGACCTGACCGCCGTCCTGTATCTTGGCCTCTGCTCTGGATGATCGACCCCTGCCTGCCTTGACCTGTCGTTTGCCTGCCCCTGTGGTTACAATAAACACTGTTACTTCACACAGTCTGCACTTGGGTCTTACCTGGATTCCTGATACATCTCTATGATTTAATTAATGAACCCTTATTTTACATTTACATTTACATTACATTTAAGTCATTTAGCAGACGCTCTTATCCAGAGCGACTTACAAATTGGTGCATACACCTTATGACATCCAGTGGAGCAGCCACTTACAATAGTGCATCTAAATATTTTTAGGAGGGGGGTGAGAAGGATTACTTACCCTATCCTAGGTATTCCTTGAAGAGGTGGGGTTTCAGGTGTCTCCGGAAGGTGGTGATTGACTCCGCTGTCCTGGCGTCGTGAGGGAGTTTGTTCCACCATTGGGGGCCAGAGCAGCGAACAGATTTGACTGGGCTGAGCGGGAACTGTACTTCCTCAGTGGTAGGGAGGCGAGCAGGCCAGAGGTGGATGAACGCAGTGCCCTTGTTTGGGTGTAGGGCCTGATCAGAGCCTGGAGGTACTGAGGTGCCGTTCCCCTCACAGCTCCGTAGGCAAGCACCATGGTCTTGTAGCGGATGCGAGCTTCAACTGGAAGCCAGTGGAGAGAGCGGAGGAGCGGGGTGACGTGAGAGAACTTGGGAAGGTTGAACACCAGACGGGCTGCGGCGTTCTGGATGAGTTGTAGGGGTTTAATGGCACAGGCAGGGAGCCCAGCCAACAGCGAGTTGCAGTAATCAAGACGGGAGATGACAAGTGCCTGGATTAGGACCTGCGCCGCTTCCTGTGTGAGGCAGGGTCGTACTCTGCGGATGTTGTAGAGCATGAACCTACAGGAACGGGACACCGCCTTGATGTTAGTTGAGAACGACAGGGTGTTGTCCAGGATCACGCCAAGGTTCTTAGCGCTCTGGGAGGCGGACACAATGGAGTTGTCAACCGTGATGGCGAGATCATGGAACGGGCAGTCCTTCCCCGGGAGGAAGAGGAGCTCCGTCTTGCTGAGGTTCAGCTTGAGGTGGTGATCCGTCATCCACACTGATATGTCTGCCAGGTAAGGTGTGTGTGTGTGTGTGTGTGTGTGTGTGTGTGTGTGTGTGTGTGTGTGTGTGTGTGTGTGTGTGTGTGTGTGTGTGTGTGTGTGTGTGTGTGTGTGTGTGTGTGTGTGTGTGTGTAGTTAATATGCAGTGTGGGTGGGTGTGACTGTTAGCCATGTGATATTGCAGAGTGAAAATAATTTGGGTTATTTTATATTTAACATCCCTGTGCTGTGTATCCTGAACTGATCTCCGAGGTAACACAGGCTCGTTTCATGTTTATTATGAGCCCACCCACTCTCCTATCAATATCTGGGTTGTTAAGCCCCTAGAGAGTCTCCCTCTCGGAGATGAGGAGCTCTAGGCGGTATAGTGCTGACGCCGGCCCGGTTTGAGGAGAAACGGTAACATTCCTGCTACAGCTCGAAATCCAAACCCGTATCCCCCAATATGAACAGCTTTAGGACTACCTATTTTTCAGTGACTTGAATTTAAAGTACATCTCAAAGGTCAGATTCCTGGTGATCTGAAATGACCTGCTACCATCAGGCTTTGAGGCAGTAGCCCGGACACAGATGTGTTTGTGCTTTTGCCTGTTTGGTGTGACAATTTCACGGAGTTGGCAAGAGAGCAGAAACAGACTGACACCCAGGCTATTCGGGCAGATGTAACCTATCAGATGTATTTTAGCCCTCTGTAATGTGTGAGAGTTGCAGGGGACATTGTAGGTGTAAGTCAACGATTCTACTAAACCATTCACCTCCATATTTAGGAAGCATTTACATGTTAATTGAGTGCCAGTCACAAACCGAAACAGTCAAACATGTTTTTGGATTGCATAAATAAAATGGCACCTTAAACAAAATGCTAATATGTGAAGTCACTGTGGGAATCCATGCATCAGAAGTACCTTAAACAATTAAAAACAAAATATTAAAATACAATTTTAACATTTAAATATATATTATTTAAAAATGTTTAGGGGTAAATCAGCTTTAAAAATGCAGATAGATTGTAGCTTCCATCAATGCAATTGTCTGCATCACTTCCAATCCCCCAAATATATATATATACACACTACCGTTCCAAAGTTTGGGGTCACTTAGAAATGTCCTTGTTTTTGAAAGAAAAGCAAATAATAACATCAAAATGATCAGAAATACAGTGTAGACATTGTTAATATTGTAAATGACTACTGTAGCTGGAAACGGCTGTGTACTACTCCCTTCACAGAACAGCGCAAACTGGCCCTAACCAGAATAGAAAGAGGAGTGGGTGGCCCCGGCGCACAACTAAGAAAGAGGACACATACATTAGAGTGTCTGATTTGAGAAACAGACACCACACAAGTCCTCAAATGGCAACTTCATTAAATAGTACCTACAAAACACCAGTCTCAATGTCAACAGTGAAGAGGCGACTCCGAGATGCTGGCCTTCTAGGCAGAGTTCCTCTGTCCAGTGTCTGTGTTCTTTTACCCCTCTTAATTTTTGCTTTTTATTGGTCAGTCTGAGATATGGCTTTTTCTTTGCAACTCTACCTAAAAGGCCAGCATCCCGGACTTGCCCCTTCACTGTTGACGTTGAGACTATTTTAGATTTTAGATTCTTTAAGTAGCCACCCTTTGCCTTCATGACAGCTTTGCACACTCTTGGCATTATCTCAACCAGCTTCACCTGGAATGCTTTTCCAACAGGTTTGAAGACGTTCCCACATATGCTGAGCACTTGTTGGTTGCTTTTCCTTCACTTCGTGGTCCAACTTATCCAAAACCATCTCAATTGGGTTCAGGTCAGGTGATGTTGAGGCCAGGTCATCTGATGCAGTACTGCATCACTCTCCATCTTGGTCAAATATCCCTTACACAGCCTGGAGGTGTGTTGGGTCATTGTCCTGTTGAAAAACAAATGATAGTCCCACTAAGCGCAAACCAGATGTGATGGAGTATTGCTGCAGAATGCCGTGGTAGCCATGCTGGTTAACCAGTTCAAGCTAGGGGGCGCTATTTCATTATTGGATTAAAAAACGTGCCCGTTTTAAGCGCAATATTTTGTCACAAAAAGATGCTCGACTATGTAACGGCGTTCGTCTGTTGAAGGAGAAGCGGACCAAAATGCAGCGCGGTGGTTACTCATGTTCTTTAATGAAGAATAGCGATACATTAAATAACTATAAATATACAAAACAACAAACGGAACGTGAAAACCTATATAGCCTGTCTGGTGAAATAACTAACACAGAGACAGGAACAATTGTAATGAATTTCCTCCTCTTCTTCCGAAGAGGAGAGGCGAAACGGATCAGAGGACCAATACGCGGCGTGGTAAGTGTCCATGGTTCTTTTTAATGCGTTAAGGTACACATGAACAACTGACTACAAAAAAACAAGAAATGTGAAAACTCAAAAACAGTCCTATCTGGTGCAAAGACAGAGACAGGAACAATCACCCACAAACACACAGTGAAACCCAGGCTACCTAAGTATGATTCTCAATCAGAGACAACCAATGACACCTGCCTCTGATTGAGAACCATACTAGGCCGAAACATAGAAATTCCCAAAACCTAGAAAAACAAACATAGACTGCCCACCCAACTCACGCCCTGACCATACTAACTAAATACAAAACACAGGAAATAAAGGTCAGAACGTGACAACAATCACCCACAAAAACACTAACAGAATATGGCTGCCTAAATATGGCTCCCAATCAGAGACAACGATAATCACCTGACTCTGATTGAGAACCGCCTCAGGCAGCCATAGACAAATTAGACACCCCACAAAACCCCAAGACAAAAACACACCACAATAACCCATGTCACACCCTGGCCTGACCAAATAAGTAAAGAAAACACAAAATACTAAGACCAAGGTGTGACAGACTATGCATATAATTGCCAGCTTTGGAAAGAAAACACTCTGACGTTTTCAAAACTGCAAAGATATTATCTGTGGGTGCCCCAGAACTGATCTTACAGGCGAAACCAAGATGCAACTTCAAACAGGAAATGAGCAGGATTTTTGAGGCTCTGTTTTCCATTGTCTCCTTATATGGCTGTGAAAGCGTCACGAATTAGCCTGCCCTTTCTATCGTTTCTCCAAGTTGTCTGCAGCATTGTGACGTATTTGTAGGCATATCATTGGAAGATTGGCCATAAGAGACTACATTTACCAGGGGTCCGCCCAGTGTCCTTTGTTGAAATTGTTGCATAATCTCCAAGCTGCTCGCATTCATCCATGTGATTGAGACAGAGAGGAGACTTCCAGGAATGATTTATCATGAAGAGATATGTGAAAAACACCTTGAGGATTGATTCTAAACAACGTTTACCATGTTTCAGTCGATATTATGGAGTTAATGTGGAAGAAAGTTTGCCGTTTGGATGAATTAATTTTCATTTTTTTTTTGGTAGCCAAACATCACGCAGAAAACGGACCGATTTCTCCTGCACAACTAATCTTTCAGGAAAACTGAACATTTGCTATCTAACTGAGAGTCTCCTCATTGAAAACATCCGAAGTTCTTCAAAGGTAAATGATTTATTGAATGTTTTTGCTGGTTTTTGTGAAAATGTTGCCTGCTAATGCTAACGCTAAATGCTAAATGCTAAATGCTAGTTTGCTATGGTTGAGAAGCATATTTTGAAAATCTGAGATGACAGTGGTGTTAACAAAAGGCTAAGCTTGAGCGCAAATAGATTAATTTCATTTCATTTGCGATTTTCATGAATAGTTAACGTTGCGTTATGGTAATGAGCTTGAAGCTGTATTCACGATCCCGGATCCGGGATGGCTCGACGCAAGAAGTTAAGTGTGCCTTGAATTGTAAATAAATCACTGACAGTGTCACCAGCAAAGCACTCCCACACCATCACACCTCCTCCTCCGTGCTTCACCATGGGAACCACACATGCGGAGATCATCCGTTCACCTACTCTCCATCTCACAAAGATACAGCGGATGGAACAAAAACTCGCAAATTTAGACTCTTCAGACCAAAACACAGATTAGCACCGTTCTAATGTCCATTGCTGGTGTTTCTTGGCCCAAGCAAGTCTCTTCTTATTATTGGTGTCCTTTAGTAGTTGTTTCTTTGCAGCAATTCAACCATGAAGGCCTGATTCATGCAGTCTTGTCTGAACAGTTGATGTTGAAATGGGTCTGTTATTTGAACTCTGTGAAGCATTTATTTGGGTTAGAATTTCTGAGGCTGGTAACTCTCTGGAATGACTCGGTGTGTCCAGACTTTTGACCTCTACTCTATATGTATATATATATATATATATATATATATTACATTACATTTAAGTCATTTAGCAGACGCTCTTATCCAGAGCGACTTACAAATTGGTGCAAACACCTATGACAACCAGTGGAACAGCCACTTGCATCTAAATCTTGTTGGGGGAGCAGGGGGGGTGAGAAGGATTACTTACCCTTACTTACCCTATCCTAGGTATTCCTTGAAGAGGTGGGGTTTCAGGTGTCTCCGGAAGGTGGTGATTGACTCCGCTGTCCTGGCATCGTGAGGGAGTTTGTTCCACCATTGGGGGCCAGAGCAGCGAACAGTTTTGACTGGGCTGAGCGGGAACTGTACTTCCTCAGTGGTAGGGAGGCGAGCAGGCCAGAGGTGGATGAACGCAGTGCCCTTGTTTGGGTGTAGGGCCTGATCAGGGCCTGGAGGTACTGAGGTGCCGTTCCCCTCACAGCTCCGTAGGCGAGCACCATGGTCTTGTAGCGGATGCGAGCTTCAACTGGAAGCCAGTGGAGAGAGCGGAGGAGCGGGGTGACGTGAGAGAGAACTTGGGAAGGTTGAACACCAGACGGGCTGCGGCGTTCTGGATGAGTTGTAGGGGTTTAATGGCACAGGCAGGGAGCCCAGCCAACAGCGAGTTGCAGTAGTCAAGACGGGAGATGACAAGTGCCTGGATTAGGACCTGCGCCGCTTCCTGTGTGAGGCAGGGTCGTACTCTGCGGATGTTGTAGAGCATGAACCTACAGGAACGGGACACCGCCTTGATGTTAGTTGAGAACGTCAGGGTGTTGTCCAGGATCACGCCAAGGTTCTTAGCGCTCTGGGAGGAGGACACAATGGAGTTGTCAACCGTGATGGCGAGATCATGGAACGGGCAGTCCTTCCCGGGAGGAAGAGGAGCTCCGTCTTGCTGAGGTTCAGCTTGAGGTGGTGATCCGTCATCCACACTGATATGTCTGCCAGACATGCAGAGATGCGATTCGCCACCTGGTCATCAGAAGGGGGAAAGGAGAAGATTAATTGTGTGTCGTCTGCATAGCAATGATAGGAGAGACCATGTGAGGTTATGACAGAGCCAAGTGACTTGGTGTATAGCGAGAATAAGAGAGGGCCTAGAACAGAGCCCTGGGGACACCAGTGGTGAGAGCGCGTGGTGAGGAGACAGATTCTCGCCACGCCACCTGGTAGGAGCGACCTGTCAGGTAGGACGCAATCCAAGCGTGGGCCGCGCCGGAGATGCCCAACTCGGAGAGGGTGGAGAGGAGGATCTGGTGGTTCACAGTATCGAAGGCAGCCGATAGGTCTAGAAGGATGAGAGCAGAGGAGAGAGAGTTAGCTTTAGCAGTGCGGAGCGCCTCCGTGATACAGAGAAGAGCAGTCTCAGTTGAATGACTAGTCTTGAAACCTGACTGATTTGGATCAAGAAGGTCATTCTGAGAGAGATAGCGGTAGAGCTGGCCAAGGACGGCACGCTCAAGAGTTTTGGAGAGAAAAGAGAGAAGGGATACTGGTCTGTAGTTGTTGACATCGGAGGGATCGAGTGTAGGTTTTTTCAGAAGGGGTGCAACTCTCGCTCTCTTGAAGACGGGAGGGACGTAGCCAGCGGTCAGGGATGAGTTGATGAGCGAGGTGAGGTAAGGGAGAAGGTCTCCGGAAATGGTCTGGAGAAGAGAGGAGGGGATAGGGTCAAGCGGGCAGGTTGTTGGGCGGCCGGCCGTCACAAGACGCGAGATTTCATCTGGAGAGAGAGGGGAGAAAGAGGTCAGAGCATAGGGTAGGGCAGTGTGAGCAGAACCAGCGGTGTCGTTTGACTTAGCAAACGAGGATCGGATGTCATCGACCTTCTTTTCAAAATGGTTGACGAAGTCATCTGCAGAGAGGGAGGAGGGGGGAGGATTCAGGAGGGAGGAGAAGGTGGCAAAGAGCTTCCTAGGGTTAGAGGCAGATGCTTGGAATTTAGAATGGTAGAAAGTGGCTTTAGCAGCAGAGACAGAGGAGGAAAATGTAGAGAGGAGGGAGTGAAAGGATGCCAGGTCCGCAGGGAGGCGAGTTTTCCTCCATTTCCGCTCGGCTGCCCGGAGCCCTGTTCTGTGAGCTCGCAATGAGTCGTCGAGCCACGGAGCGGGAGGGGAGGACCGAGCCGGCCTGGAGGATAGGGGACATAGAGAGTCAAAGGATGCAGTAAGGGAGGAGAGGAGGGTTGAGGAGGCAGAATCAGGAGATAGGTTGGAGAAAGTTTGAGCAGAGGGAAGAGATGATAGGATGGAAGAGGAGAGAGTAGCGGGGGAGAGAGAGCGAAGGTTGGGACGGCGCGATACCATCCGAGTAGGGGCAGTGTGGGAAGTGTTGGATGAGAGCGAGAGGGAAAATGATACAAGGTAGTGGTCGGAGACTTGGAGGGGAGTTGCAATGAGGTTAGTGGAAGAACAGCATCTAGTAAAGATGAGGTCAAGCGTATTGCCTGCCTTGTGAGTAGGGGGGGAAGGTGAGAGGGTGAGGTCAAAAGAGGAGAGGAGTGGAAAGAAGGAGGCAGAGAGGAATGAGTCAAAGGTAGACGTGGGGAGGTTAAAGTCGCCCAGAACTGTGAGAGGTGAGCCGTCCTCAGGAAAGGAGCTTATCAAGGCATCAAGCTCATTGATGAACTCTCCGAGGGAACCTGGAGGGCGATAAATGATAAGGATGTTAAGCTTGAAAGGGCTGGTAACTGTGACAGCATGGAATTCAAAGGAGGCAATAGACAGATGGGTAAGGGGAGAAAGAGAGAAAGACCACTTGGGAGAGATGAGGATCCCGGTGCCACCACCCCGCTGACCAGAAGCTCTCGGGGTGTGCGAGAACACGTGGGCGGACGAGGAGAGAGCAGTAGGAGTAGCAGTGTTATCTGTGGTGATCCATGTTTCCGTCAGTGCCAAGAAGTCAAGGGACTGGAGGGAGGCATAGGCTGAGATGAACTCTGCCTTGTTGGCCGCAGATCGGCAGTTCCAGAGGCTACCGGAGACCTGGAACTCCACGTGGGTCGTACGCTGGGACCACCAGATTAGGGTGGTCGCGGCCACGCGGTGTGGAGCGTTTGTATGGTCTGTGCAGAGAGGAGAGAACAGGGATAGACAGACACATAGTTGACAGGCTACAGAAAAGGCTACGCTAATGCAAGGAAATTGGAATGACAAGTGGACTACACGTCTCGAATGTTCAGAAAGTTAAGCTTACGTAGCAAGAATCTTATTGACTAAAATGATTAAAATGATACAGTACTGCTAAAGTAGGCTAGCTGGCAGTAGCTGCGTTGTTGGCACTACACTAATCAAGTCGTTCCGTTGAGTGTAATAATTTCTACAGTGCTGCTATTCGGGGCTAGCTGGTTAGCTAGCAGTGTTGTTAACGTTACGTTGAGTTAAAAGAACGACAATAGCTGGCTAGCTAACCTAGGAAATCGGTCTAGACTACACAATTATCTTTGAAACAAAGACGGCTATGTAGCTAGCTATGTAGCTAGCTACGATCAAACAAATCAAACCGTTGTACTGTAATGAAATGAAAATGTGATACTCCTGACCGGTGATTGAATTCGAATCAGTAAACGTGTGGTGACGTTGGCTAGCTGTTAGCTGTTAGCTGTTGGCTAGCTAGCAGAGTCTCCTACGTTAAGGACGACAAATAGCTGGCTAGCGAACCTCAGTGAATTAAGATAATCACTCCAAGGCTACACACTAAACTACACAATTATCTTGGAAACAAAGACAGCTATGTAGCTAGCTAACACTGAACTAATCAATATATATAATGTATGTGTGTATATGTATGTATATATATATATATATATATGTATGCATATATATATATATATATGTGTGTATATGTATGTATATATATATATATATATATATATATATATATATATATATATATATATATATATATATATATATATGTATGTATGTATATATATATATATATATGTATGTATATATATATATATATATATATATATATGTGTGTATGTATGTATATATACATATATATTGACATATTTGTTTTAAATATATTGTCCTTTATATGACTTTCTAACCCTACCACCGCTCCCCTAATTGAGTAAACTAGTGAACAACAACGCTTAGTCCTCTACTTCCAGCTTATACATACTATATACTTAACATCTTAATATCTTATTTGAAAAGCAAATATCTCCTCTAGTTTTTGAAATAATCTCGTATGCTAATCCAAATAAACAACAGGCGCAGTGGGGGCCAATAACAGGATAATTGTGGCCAATGCGTACATTCTGACAAGTGTTCTTGATGGGTTAAAAACCTAACTAAGTCTGCGTTTGAATTTGAGTGAGTGAGTGAGTGAGTGAGTGAGCGTGAGAGCCAGAGAGAGGAGCGTTTGGGGGTGGTCCAGACATCCAGTCCATGTGTAGCCTACCTCACACGCACACAGCCTCCTCGCATAATTTGAAAGAAACCTGACTGCGCGACGGATGCAGTGCACGAAGCTCCTGGTGTTCCACATCTTTCATTTCAATCAGTTATTTTTTCCGTGTAGGGTGTTTCCCGACACTATTCGGTTTTGTAAATGGTTTCTTAAGTGTGAATACTCATGGATCTATTGCGCAAGAATATTCCTCTTATTTGTCCGCTATCCCGATGGCAGAAGCGGGGACAAAGCCGAGGAGCGTACCGGGGATACTGCGTTAGTGGAAACCAGACCCGTTGTCTGTGATTGGAAAAATCGCACCGCTGCTACTTTTCTTTGCGATTGACGGCAGTCCTTAAACACAGCCGTCAATAAGGTAACTAGGCTATCCTGTGGAAACAGACGTGCTCAATGTGTTTCCACTATATTTTGCGATCTAATTGCAGGAGGGTGGGTTAATTTAAAACATGTACCAATGTGTGGATAAAGTTATTGTTTTACAAATATTCAATCCATGCCTTCCATTATGTTTGGTTAGTTGGTTGTGGTGCATGACATGTTTATATTTAGCGTATATGCATCGGAGAAGCTTACCCTGCGCCCCCGCGCGCACAGACGGACACAAACCGTTATCTCTGTCGGTAGACATTACTTGCCAGTCGCATGCTGTTTAAAACATCACTTTTCTACAGGTGGCGCAATTATTCCATCCACATAGTGGCAAAGCGGTGTTTAATGCGTTATTACAATTGTAATAGTCTATGCTCTTTTATCGTGTGCTGATTTCTTATGATATTGGGCCACTGCTCAAGTGTCTGTCAGAGGAATAACCTGGGCTATAGGTATCACTATCTACAGAAAAATGTATAAACAAATAGATGCTTAGGCCTACTATTCTTTGGACTTATTTCGCTGACATCTAATGTCCTACATTTCTTATTGTTCTGTAGTGATATGGGATAGAGGGAGCATTGTGATATTTTAATATTTCACAGTTAATTTAGGCCTATAGTTTGGAATAAAGTCGTTACATTTTAAAAGTCTATATTTTTCAGCGTTTGGGTTTTAGTTCCCGGTGTAACAATGTGAATTCGGTTGAGGTGGAATCAGAGCGGAACTGAGCGCCCCGAAAGAGGAGCCTGAGCTGATGATGATGAATGCTGATTGTAGTGACTGACTACCATTCAGAGCGATCACAGTTTTGTACAGAAATACAAAAGGCATTTATCCTACATAATGTATCACTGCCACACAAAGCCTTTTGAATTGTCATGTTAATTCATTTTTTTATGGATTCCCCCTTTTTATGACATGAATTCAAACCGTAGAACGTTGTGCTACTGTGGATGGTTTACATGTCTTTGTGAATGGTATTCTGCACTCACCTCGACACAGACATATTATTTAAATTACAAAAGCTAGCTGGTCAGAGAAACAATTCATTATGATTTATATTTCTGGCTACTTGATTCTCTCTCTCCTTTCTATCTGTCCCTCTCTCTCTCTCTCTCCCTCTCTCTATCTGTCTCTCTCTCTGTCCTCTCTCTTTCTCTCTCTCTCTCTCTCTCTCTCTCTCTCTCTCTCTCTCTCTCTCTCTCTCTCTCTCTCTCTCTCTCTCTCTCTCTCTCTCTCTCTCTCTCTCTCTCTCTCTCTCTCTCTATCTCAACCTCTGCCTTTAGGGCAGAGATTAGTGGAGGGTGAACTAACGGTACATTAGTGATTGAGCATTCAGTGGACATAAGAGACTTTTGATATCAGCTTATTCAGTAGAAGCAACAAGCCACAACAGAGGGAAAGCCATCTGGCACATCTCTGGAGGTCACATAGAAAGCAGAGGCACAGAACACACTACACTGACACAGAATACACTGCACTGACACAGAATACACTACACTGACACAGAATACACTGCACTGACACAGAACACACTACACTGACACAGAATACACTGACACAGAACACACTACAGTGACACAGAACACACTACACTGACACAGAACACACTACACTGACACAGAATACACTGCACTGACACAGAACACACTACACTGACACAGAACACACTCCACTGACACAGAACACACTACACTGACACAGAATACACTGCACTGACACAGAACACACTACACTTACACAGAACACACTACACTGACACAGAACACACTGACACAGACACAGAATACACTACACTGACACAGAACACACTACACTAACACAGAACACACAGACACAGAATGCACTACACTGACACAGAATACACTGACACAGAATACACTGGCACAGAACACACTACACTGACACAGAACACACTGACACAGAACACACTACACTGACACAGAACACACTACACTGACACAGAATACACTGACACAGAACACACTACACTGACACAGGACACACTGACACAGAACACACTACACTGACACAGAATACACTACACTGACACAGAACACACTACACTGACACAGAATACACTGACACAGAACTCACTGCACTGACACAGAATACACTACACTGACACAGAACACACTACACTGACACAGAATACACTGACACAGAATACACTGCACTGACACAGAACACACTACACTGACACAGAACACACTACACTGACACAGAACACACTCCACTGACACAGAATACACTGCACTGACACAGAACACACTACACTGACACAGAACACACTACACTGACACAGAACACACTACACTGACACAGAACACACTGACACAGACACAGAATACAATACACTGACACAGAACACACTACACTGCACTACACTGACACAGAATACACTGACACAGAATACACTGACACAGAATGCACTACACTGACACAGAACACACTACACTGACACAGAATACACTGACACAGAACACACTGACACAGAACACACTACACTGACACAGAATACACTGACACCGAACACACTGCAATGACACAGAATACACTACACTGACACAGAATACACTACACTAACACAGAACACACTGACACAGAACACACTGCACTGACACAGAACACACTACACTGACACAGAACACACTACACTGACACAGAATACACTACACTGACACAGAACACACTACACTGCACTACACTGACACAGAATACACTGACACAGAATACACTGACACAGAATGCACTACACTGACACAGAACACACTACACTGACACAGAATACACTGACACCGAACACACTGCAATGACACAGAATACACTACACTGACACAGAATACACTACACTAACACAGAACACACTGACACAGAACACACTGCACTGACACAGAACACACTGCACTGACACAGAACACACTACACTGACACAGAACACACTACACTGACACAGAATACACTACACTGACACAGAATACACTACACTGACACAGAATACACTACACTGACACAGAATACACTACACTGACACAGAACACACTACACTGACACAGAATACACTACACTGACACAGAATACACTACACTGACACAGAACACACTGACACAGAACACACTGCACTGACACAGAACACACTGCACTGACACAGAACACACTACACTGACACAGAACACACTACACTGACACAGAATACACTACACTGACACAGAACACACTGCACTGACACAGAATACACTGCACTGACACATCAAACTGAGGCTCTTCACACTTGATGCATGCATCATTACATAACTTGTATACACTTCACAACAACTGTTGCAAGTTCAGTTCTTTATTAGAGGCTATAGTACAATGATATGCATCAATAGCAGGGTTACTCCGTTGTTCTCTAGCGTAACCATTATTTCCTTCCCCCTCAGGTATATGACTTGGCTCTGACCGCCGGCGTCTAAATGAAGTGGCCCAGCCATGCAATGTTCCTGGAAGGCAGTGATCCTGCTGGCCTTGGCCTCCATCGCCATCCAGTACACCGCCATCCGGACTCTCACCTCCAAGCCCTTCCAGCTCTGCCCCGTGCCAAGCCCCCAGAACTGTGGCCTCCTGGGAGGCCCCGAGACAGAGTCCCCCATAGAGGGGCGGGCCGGCTGCGACGACTACCCCTACTTCAGCTTCAACGCCTCCCGTAAGACCCACATCATGGTGCTGGCTACAACGCGCAGCGGCTCCTCCTTCGTGGGCCAGCTGCTCAACCAGCATGCTGACATCTTCTACCTATTCGAGCCCCTCTACCATGTCCAGACCACTCTGATCCCTCGGCTATCTCACAGCCGCAACGCAGCCGACCGCAGGGTGATGCTGGGTGCCAGTCGCGATCTCCTGCGGAGCCTCTACGGCTGTGACCTCTACTTCCTAGAGAGTTACATTAAGCCGGCGCCGGCCAACCACACCACAGACAAGCTGTTCCGTAGAGGGGCCAGCCGGGCGCTATGCTCGCTGCCCGTGTGTGATGCCTTTGGACCCACCGACACCAATGTAGAGGAGGGTGACTGTGTCAAGAAGTGTGCCTCCCTCAACATGACCCTGGCGGCCGATGCCTGCCGCGAGAAGCGGCACGTGGCGATCAAGGTTGTGCGTGTGCCGGAGATCGGGGACCTGCGGGCACTGGTGGAGGATCCACGGCTGAACATCAAGGTTATCCAGTTGGTGCGCGACCCTCGCGGGATCCTGTCGTCGCGGATCGAGACTTTCCGGGACACCTACCGTCTGTGGAGGATCTGGAGGGCCACAGGGCGGAGGCCCTACAACCTGGACCTCAGCCAGCTGACGGTGGTTTGTGAGGACTTCCTCGGCTCTGTGTCCACAGGACTCAGCCACCCCCACTGGCTCAAAGGGAAGTATATGCTGGTGCGTTACGAGGATCTGTCCAGGAACCCTCTGCTGAAGACCATGGAGATATATGACTTCCTGGGTCTGCCGATGGACAAGAGCGTGGAGGAGTGGATACAGACCAACACTAGGGGCAGCACCGAGCTGTCGGCTAAACACAAGTACGGTACGGTGAGGGACTCGGCGGCCAACGCCGAGAGCTGGCGCTTGAAACTGTCCTACGACATGGTGGAGTATACGCAGGCCACGTGTCACAAGGTACTACATCAGCTGGGCTATAAGGCAGTAAAGTCAGCTGAGGAACTGAAAAACATGTCGCTCTCACTCGTGCAGGACAAAACTTTTGTACCTTTTTCCTAACAAAGATAGTTCCCGGATGACTATTGTTTTATATATTTATAAATGTTGCCTTATAATTTTCATGGGTTATGTTTGTGTTTTTGTCTTTTGATTTCAAATTTGCACTACAACTTAAGAATTCTTAAAGTCATCTAAGGGTGGGAGTTCACTTGTTGGTTTAGGAACAGCACAAAATGTTTGATTTAAAGAAAAAAAAACCTAGAGATAAACACACCAGTTTACAAATGTAAATTCAACTCCCGAGGATTTGATAATGAAGACCATTGACTTTTACTTTCAGCCGTCTGAACTAAATGCAAAGCACCGTCCTCATAGACTCCCTGTCTGCCAGCTGTTGCATCAACACACACAGTGAATGTTGCCATTCCCTCTAAGGGGTGACTGAGTCCGCGTTGCAGGAGGACAACAGACTTTTATAGGACTGGACAACATTGGACTGAACAAGACCAACTGTGCAATAAATAGTGAATGTTGCACTCAACCTTTACCAGGATCGTCTTTCTGTCAATGGGAACGGGGAATACTGGTGACAGGGTGTCACACAACGCAGGGTAATAGCCCATGATAGCTACACCCCCTGAGTAAAGGGCTTAAATCCCACAGGAAGTGGTATGAATGTTTCATCACAGCATCAGGCGTTCAGGGTCTCTAACCATCTGTTCCTAACAAAGTCATGAATACTAACCCAGCATCTATAGCAGGAGCAAGAGGAAATGGCACAATTGAGTACATGGGGGGGTCCATTGGTGACCAATAAACAGCACTTCCGAAACATTCCTAAACACAGTCAGAGGTAAAGGCATTAGCGTTACATCACACCCTTGCCACCGCAGTATCTGGGGCAGATTTGTATAAGCATTTCCTCAATGGAATGTTAGCATCTGTTGAGAGGGATTCAAACGTACAACGTTAAGGTAAAACAAAACAGAGAATTATTATGAATTGAAGACATATTTTTATCTTATTAAGCATCGTCTTCCATTCCTTTCAGAGAAAACTGCAAGCAAAATCACTCATGACCAAATCTAAATCTGACTCCCTTGGCTCTTTAATGTATTTAGAAACAATGCTATAGTGAATAGTGAAGGATGTGAATGCCCAGGTCAAAGTGGCGTTTAGGGACAGTGTGGACTGTGATTTCTATCCATTTACCCAGAACAGATAACGCTGTATATGGGAATTCACACACTCTGTGGCTCATCAGTATTGGTGGCTGAGCCCATTGAGATGCAGAACACAAGGCTGTGATCCTACTCTGGTCCGGGATGGAAGCACACTCTCCCTCTCTCTCTCCCTCTCTGACTCTCTCTCTCTCCCTCTCTGTCTCTCTCTATCTCTGTCTCTCTCTCCCTCTCTGTCTCTCTCTCTCTCTCCCTCTCTGTCTCTCTCTCTCTCTCTCCCTCTCTGTCTCTCTCTCTCTCTCTCCCTCTGTCTCTCTCTCTCTCTCTGTCTCTCTCTGTCTGTCGCTCTCTCTCTGTCTCTCTCTCTCTCTCTCCTCTCTGTCTCTCTCTCTCTCTCTGTCTCTCTCTGTCTGTCGCTCTCTCTCTGTCTCACTCTCTCTCTCTCCCTCTCTGTCTCTCTCTCCCTCTCTGTCTCTCTCTCTCTCTGTCTCTCTCTGTCTGTCGCTCTCTCTCTGTCTCACTCTCTCTCTCTCCCTCTCTGTCTCTCCCTCTCTGTCTCTCCCTCTCTGTCTCTCTCTCTCTCTCTGTCTCTCTCTGTCTGTCGCTCTCTCTCTGTCTCTCTCTCTCTCTCTCTCTCTCTCTCTCTCTCTCTCTCTCTCTCTGTCTCTCTCTCTCTCTCTGTCTCTCTCTCTCTGTCTCTCTCTCTCTCTCTGTCTCTCTCTGTCTGTCGCTCTCTCTCTCTCCCTCTCTGTCTCCCTCTCTGTCTCCCACTCTCCCTCTCTCTCTCTCTCTCTCTCTCTCTCTCTCTCTGTCTCTCTCTCTCTCTCTCTCTCTGTCTCTCTCTGTCTGTCGCTCTCTCTCTCTCTCCCTCTCTGTCTCCCCTCTCTGTCTCCCACTCTCCCTCTCTGTCTCTCTCTCTCTCTCTCCTCTCTGTCTCTCTCTCTCTCTGTCTCTCTCTGTCTGTCGCTCTCTCTCTGTCTCACTCTCTCTGTCTCCCACTCCCTCTCTCTGTCTCTCTGTCTCCCTCTCTCTCCCACTGTCTCCCTCTCTGTCTCCCTCTCTATGTCGCTCTGTATCACTCTCTGTCTCCCTCTCCCACTCTCTGTCTCCCTCTCCCACTCTCTGTCTCCTTTCCCACTCTCTGTCTCCCTCTCCCACTCTGTGTCTCCCTCTCCCACTCTCTGTCGCTCTCTCTCTGTCTCCCTCTCCCACTCTCTGTATCACTCTCTGTCTCCCTCTCCCACTCTCTGTCTCACTCTCTGTCTCTGTATCACTCTCCCACTCTCCCACTCTCTCTCTCTGTGTCACTCTCCCACACTCTCTCTCTGTCTCACTCTCCCACTCTCTCTCTCTGTCTCCCTCTCCCACTCTCTGTCTCCCTCTCCCACTCTCTGTCTCCCTTTCCCACTCTCTGTCTCCCTCTCCCACTCTGTGTCTCCCTCTCCCACTCTCTGTCGCTCTCTCTCTGTCTCCCTCTCCCACTCTCTGTATCACTCTCTGTCTCCCTCTCCCACTCTCTGTCTCACTCTCTGTCTCTGTATCACTCTCCCACTCTCCCACTCTCTCTCTCTGTCTCCCACTCCCACTCTCCCACTCTCTGTCTCCCTCTCCCACTCTCTCTCTGTCTCACTCTCCCACTCTCTGTCTCCCACTCTCACTCTCTGTCTCCCACTCTCACTCTCTGTCTCCCTCTCCCTCTCTCTGTCTCACTCTCCCACTCTCTCTCTCTGTCTCCCTCTCCCACTCTCTGTCTCCCTCTCCCACTCTCTGTCTCCCTCTCCCTCTCTCTGTCTCCCTCTCCCACTCTTTGTCTCCCTCTCCCACTGTCTCTCTCTGTCTCCCTATTCCACTCTATGTCTCCCTCTCCCACTCTCTCTGTCTGTCTCCCTCTCCCACTCTCTGTCGCTCTCTCTCTGTCTCCCTCTCCCACTCTCTGTCGCTCTCTCTCTGTCTCACTCTCCCACTCTCACTCTCTGTCTCCATCTCCCACTCTCTGTCTCCTCTCCCACTCTCTGTCGCTCTCTCTCTCTCCCCTCTCTGTCTCCCTCTCTGTCTCCCACTCTCCCTCTCTGTCTCTCTCTCTCTCTCTCTCTCTCTGTCTCTCTCTCTCTCTCTCTGTCTCTCTCTGTCTGTCGCTCTCTCTCTCTCTCCTCTCTGTCTCCCTCTCTGTCTCCCACTCTCCCTCTCTGTCTCTCTCTCTCTCTCTCCCTCTCTGTCTCTCTCTCTCTCTCTGTCTCTCTCTGTCTGTCGCTCTCTCTCTGTCTCACTCTCTCTGTCTCCCACTCCCTCTCTCTGTCTCTCTGTCTCCCTCTCTCTCCCACTGTCTCCCTCTCTGTCTCCCTCTCTATGTCGCTCTGTATCACTCTCTGTCTCCCTCTCCCACTCTCTGTCTCCCTCTCCCACTCTCTGTCTCCCTTTCCCACTCTCTGTCTCCCTCTCCCACTCTGTGTCTCCCTCTCCCACTCTCTGTCGCTCTCTCTCTGTCTCCCTCTCCCACTCTCTGTATCACTCTCTGTCTCCCTCTCCCACTCTCTGTCTCACTCTCTGTCTCTGTATCACTCTCCCACTCTCCCACTCTCTCTCTGTGTCACTCTCCCACACTCTCTCTCTGTCTCACTCTCCCACTCTCTATCTCTGTCTCCCTCTCCCACTCTCTGTCTCCCTCTCCCACTCTCTGTCTCCCTTTCCCACTCTCTGTCTCCCTCTCCCACTCTGTGTCTCCCTCTCCCACTCTCTGTCGCTCTCTCTCTGTCTCCCTCTCCCACTCTCTGTATCACTCTCTGTCTCCCTCTCCCACTCTCTGTCTCACTCTCCCACTCTCCCACTCTCTCTCTCTGTCTCCCACTCCCACTCTCCCACTCTCTGTCTCCCTCTCCCACTCTCTCTCTCTGTCTCACTCTCCCACTCTCTGTCTCCCACTCTCACTCTCTGTCTCCCACTCTCACTCTCTGTCTCCCTCTCCCTCTCTCTGTCTCACTCTCCCACTCTCTCTCTCTGTCTCCCTCTCCCACTCTCTGTCTCCCTCTCCCACTCTCTGTCTCCCTCTCCCTCTCTCTGTCTCCCTCTCCCACTCTTTGTCTCCCTCTCCCACTGTCTCTCTCTGTCTCCCTATTCCACTCTATGTCTCCCTCTCCCACTCTCTCTCTCTGTCTCCCTCTCCCACTCTCTGTCGCTCTCTCTCTGTCTCCCTCTCCCACTCTCTGTCGCTCTCTCTCTGTCTCACTCTCCCACTCTCACTCTCTGTCTCCATCTCCCACTCTCTGTCTCCCTCTCCCACTCTCTGTCGCTCTCTCTCTGTCTCACTCTCCCACTCTCGCTCTCTGTCTCCCTCTCCCACTCTCTGTCGCTCTCTCTCTCTCACTCTCCCACTTTCGCTCTCTGTCTCCCTCTCCCACTCTGTCGCTCTCTCTCTGTCTCATTCTCCCACTCTCACTCTCTGTCTCACTCTCCCACTCTCCCTCACTCTCGATCTCTCTCTCCCACTCTCTGTCTCTGTTTCCCACTCTCTCTCCTTCTCTCTCTTATTCTCACTCTCACTCTCACTCACTCTCACTCTCTCCCTCTATCTCTCTCTGTCTCTCTCTGTCTCCCTCACACACACACACACACACACACACACACACACACACACACACACACACACACACACACACACACACACACACACACACACACACACACACACACACACACACACACACACACACACACACACACACACAAACCCTCTGTTCTATTTCTCTCTCGGTCTCTTCCTGTATAGCTCCATCTCTCTATATATTTCCCTTTATCAGTCTTCTACTGAGTTTCACTTTCTCTCTCCATCTCCCTCCCACTTTCTCACACAGCAGTCCCAGGAGACTTGTGTTTCTCTATACAGCCTATTCTCTCCATCTCCCTCCCACTCTCTCACACAGCAGTCCCAGGAGACTTGTGTTTCTCTATACAGCCTATTCTCTCCATCTCCCTCCCACTCTCTCACACAGCAGTCCCAGGAGACTTGTTTCTCTATACAGCCTATTCTCTCCATCTCCCTCCCACTTTCTCACACAGCAGTCCCAGGAGACTCTTGTGTTCCTCTATACAGCCTATTCTCTCCATCTCCCTCCCACTCTCTCACACAGCAGTCCCAGGAGACTTGTGTTTCTCTATACAGCCTATTCTCTCCATCTCCCTCCCACTCTCTCACACAGCAGTCCCAGGAGACTCTTGTGTTCCTCTACACAGCCTATTCTCTCCATCTCCCTCCCACTTTCTCACACAGCAGTCCCAGGAGACTCTTGTGTTCCTCTACACAGCCTATTCTCTCCATCTCCTCCCACTTTCTCACACAGCAGTCCCAGGAGACTCTTGTGTTCCTCTACACAGCCTATTCTCTCCATCTCCCTCACTCTCTCACACAGCAGTCCCAGGAGACTTGTGTTTCTCTATACAGCCTATTCTCTCCATCTCCCTCGCACTCTCTCACACAGCAGTCCCAGGAGACTTGTTTCTCTATACAGCCTATTCTCTCCATCTCCCTCCCACTTTCTCACACAGCAGTCCCAGGAGACTCTTGTGTTCCTCTATACAGCCTATTCTCTCCATCTCCCTCCCACTTTCTCACACAGCAGTCCCAGGAGACTCTTGTGTTCCTCTATACAGCCTATTCTCTCCATCTCCCTCCCACTCTCTCACACAGCAGTCCCAGGAGACTTGTGTTTCTCTATACAGCCTATTCTCTCCATCTCCCTCCCACTCTCTCACACAGCAGTCCCAGGAGACTCTTGTGTTCCTCTACACAGCCTATTCTCTCTCTTCCTATAGTTTATCTCTCCTCGAAGTACATATGGTTTCTATTTTCTTAAATTATTGACTGATTTCTACTGGAAATATTCTGCATCTATTTGAAGTGGTGGGAAAGCTTTTCGAGTGTCTCCTAGTGTATGTGTGTGTGTGTGTGTGTGTGCACCAAAATTACACAAGATGACCCTTGACCTGCCCGTCAAGCAGAAAACAAGACATGGTTATCCTCCTACATAGTCTTCATACTGTATACAATATTTTCTCCACAGCATCTCCAATAGTCTAACAGCAACACCTCAGAGCTGTGAACTTATTGTAACCAAATCAGATGCTGGCAATGATCAAACAAACTTCTTTATTTTACAGTTGAAGCAGATTATGATTACGCCTGCCCTATTTTCTTTGAGCAGAAGCGGCTGGGAGAGGCGTATTAATACGCCTGACCTTAGCCCAGAGTTCAGGGCCTGCTCTCCATGTGTTCTGCGCCATGCGTGAGCTACTGAGCCGTCGTGATGTTTATTGTGTCCCTGGGCAGAACATATGGCTCACAAACCCACTAAAAGAGAATAGACCAAATCCCTTCACGGCTTTCATTCCTATCCACACTTAATTCTATCCAATATGAGGCACTTGAAGGCCTTGTATATAAGCACTGGCTGTGACTGTGAAGTGATCAGCTCAGCTGCCACGGGGCTTTGCTCGGTGTGCTGTGTACAATACATCGCCTGGGGGTGAATGCTCGTCGCCACTCCTAAGGGAGACTTTGGTCGTGTGGCCTTGTGTACTAGCAAAAAGTTAAAAGCATGAGTTTACTCACACGCCTGGTGTCCTCCTCAGATGGAGGAGAGAGAACTACGGCACGGGGAAGCTCTCTACAAAGGAGGGATACCACATCCTTTATTCTAGAAGGATTTTCAATATGGTATAACCAGGTGCACAAGCATGGTGAGTTTGGGGGATTGTGGTGCAGTGAAGACATTCTGTAGGCTACTCCTGAGTTTTGGGAACGTCCACCATCATCTTCAACAGCCGAGTTTACCTGTTGACTGATGACATGTACAACCAATGGTGAGGCACTGATGGTTCCTACCTCAATGCCGTGCTTCGTGCAGCCATGCGTCACACACGTGGCTACGCTTGTCATAATTACACATGAATACATCATCAGAATGTTCCTCAATCCAACATTATATCTAGTGTCCAGTCCACTCCAATAGAGTCTTTATATCTCATGGTCGAGCAAGGCAAGTTGTCCGTGGTTAGAGCAATAGCTTTCCAGTCAGACAGTAAAGTGTGTGCGTGTGCGTGTGTGTGTGTGTGTGTGTGTGTGTGTGTGTGTGTGTGTGTGTGTGTGTGTGTGTGTGTGTGTGTGTGTGTGTGTGTGTGTGTGTGTACACATGTCTGTATGTGTGCCTGTGTCTGTGCAGCCGGAATGATTGATTCTACTGCCCCGCTGACTCCTGAGTGTCTACTGTGCTACATCCTCACCTGTCCTCACGCTGTGAATGTCCGACAGCAATGATCACCAACCTGTTCAACCAAGTCCAGATCACTTTCTGAGTCCAGATCACTTTCTGAGTCCAGATCATTCTCTGAATCCAGATCACTCTCTGAGTCAAGATCACTTTCTGAATCAAAATGCAAGCCGAGATCTACCCCTCAGACTTTATTTAAATATAAGCCTATGCAACATTAACCAATTCTAAACAGTTGTGTAGCAATGCGGTTTGTGCAGTAGTGTATAAGGTATAGGCCCAGTACATCATCACTGCATATTGGATATGCTTGAATTGTCCTGACAATGTTGTTCTTCTCAGATCATTTTGAAATGATAGTTTTAAATGTAGCTCTATGATCACACTGGTAATAGATCATTTGTTGTATTACTTGTGATTCACAGCTGAGTGAGAATAATCATGAGCTTTTTTTTACTAGACTGATGGCCTTCATCTGTCTGAGGGAAGGGAGGGAGCAGCTGTGAGGCTGCCACTTACCCGACTCACCATCCTCCCTCCCTCACTCCCGCTCGCCCGCCCGCCCTCCCTCCCTCCCTCCCTCCCTCCCTCCCTCCCTCCCTCCCTCCCTCCCTCCCTCCCTCCCTCCCTCCCTCCCTCCTTCCTCCCTCCCTCCCTCCCTCCCTCCCTCCCTTCCTCCCTCCCTCCCTCCCTCCCTCCCTCCCTCCGCTGAGGAAAAGGGGACACAGTCTTCCAGCTGATGGGGAAACTAATGCACCAATTCATGTTGTTAATCCCATGACCAGAGAAAGTGAAATATTCCTTGATATTAAAAAAGAGACAAGGTGCTAATAATAGCAACTCAAGCTTATGGGAACACTTTTCTATACTCCATTACATCTCAGTGCTGGATGTAGCATGAGTGGAAGTAGGGATAACGCCCATTTTATGGCTATAAAAGTGTTGAACAAAGTGTTGACAGTGATGAATAACAACTTAAACATGAACTTACTAAAAAAAAACAGCAGTTCTTTGCTCAATTGGTTGAGTTTCTCTCTAGTCGTGGTTTTAAACGTTTTGAAATCTTACATTTTTAAATGAGCTATCTGATTGGCCAGATGAAGTTCTACCTTCAGAAAATGGTTGAAAAAAGTAAGACTTCCCGGAGCTGGGACTGCTGAATCCAGTGCATCTGCCCCCATTTCCTGCAGCAACAGGAAATGGGAATTATTATACGGATTATAATTCATGGACATTTTTAGTCAGGTTTCGTAGGGGCTGATACATTATTAGTCAGGTTAAATAGGGGCTGATACATTATTAGTCAGGTTAAATAGGGGCTGATACATTATTAGTCAGGTTAAATAGGGGCTGATACATTATTAGTCAGGTTAAATAGGGGCTGATACATTATTAGTCAGGTTAAATAGGGGCTGATACATTATTAGTCAGGTTAAATAGGGGCTGATACATTATTAGTCAGGTTAAATAGGGGCTGATACATTATTAGTCAGGTTAAATAGGGGCTGATACATTATTAGTCAGGTTAAATAGGGGCTGATACATTATTAGTCAGGTTAAATAGGGGCTGATACATTATTAGTCAGGTTAAATAGGGGCTGATACATTATTAGTCAGGTTAAATAGGGGCTGATACATTATTAGTCAGGTTAAATAGGGGCTGATGCATTATTAGTCAGGTTAAATAGGGGCTGATACATTATTAGTCAGGTTAAATAGGGGCTGATACATTATTAGTCAGGTTAAATAGGGGCTGATGCATTATTAGTCAGGTTAAATAGGGGCTGATGCATTATTAGTCAGGTTTAGTAGGGGCTGATGCATGTTTAGTCAGGTTTCGTAGGGGCTGATACATTATTAGTCAGGTTAAATAGGGGCTGATGCATGTTTAGTCAGGTTTCGTAGGGGCTGATACATTATTAGTCAGGTTAAATAGGGGCTGATGCATGTTTAGTCAGGTTAAATAGGGGCTTATGCATGTTTAGTCAGGTTTCGTAGGGGCTGATACATTATTAGTCAGGTTAAATAGGGGCTGATGCATGTTTAGTCAGGTTTAGTAGGGGCTGATACATTATTAGTCAGGTTAAATAGGGGCTGATGCATGTTTAGTCAGGTTTAGTAGGGGCTGATACATTATTAGTCAGGTTAAATAGGGGCTGATGCATGTTTAGTCAGGTTTAGTAGGGGCTGATACATTATTAGTCAGGTTAAATAGGGGCTGATGCATGTTTAGTCAGGTTTCGTAGGGGCTGATACATTATTAGTAAGGTTTAGTAGAGGCTGATACATTATTAGTCAGGTTTAGTAGGGGCTGATGCATTATTAGTCAGGTTTAGTAGGGGCTGATACATTATTAGTCAGGTTTAGTAGGGGCTGATACATTATTAGTCAGGTTTAGTAGGGGCTGATACATTATTAGTCAGGTTTAGTAGGGGCTGATGCATTATTAGTCAGGTTTAGTAGGGGCTGATGCATTATTAGTCAGGTTTAGTAGGGGCTGATACATGTTTAGTCAGGTTTAGTAGGGGCTGATGCATTTTTAGTCAGTTTTCGTAGGGGCTGATGCATTTTTAGTCAGGTTTCGTAGGGGCTGATGCATTTTTAGCCAGGTTTAGTAGGGGCTGATACATTTTTAGTCAGGTTTAATAGGGGCTGATGCATTTTTAGCCAGGTTTTAGTAGGGGCTAATGCATTTTTAGTCAGGTTTAATAGGGGCTGATGCATTTTTAGTCAGGTTTCGTAGGGGCTGATGCATTATTAGTCAGGTTTAATAGGGGCTGATACATTATTAGTCAGGTTTAATAGGGGCTGATACATTTTTAGCCAGGTTTTAGTAGGGGCTAATGCATTTTTAGTCAGGTTTAATAGGGGCTGATGCATTTTTAGTCAGGTTTAGTAGGGGCTGATACATTATTAGTCAGGTTTAATAGGGGCTGATACATTATTAGTCAGGTTTCGTAGGGGCTGATACATTATTAGTCAGGTTTCGTAGGGGCTGATACATTATTAGTCAGGTTTAACAGGGGCTGATGCATTTTTAGTCAGGTTTAATAGGGGCTGATACATTTTTCATTAGGGCAAATCAAGTCTGACATTCTAAAGTGTAAATTACAAACTTGAGAAGCCTTTTTAAACCTCGAATACACTACAAGTTTGCGATTTCTTGCTGTGCTGGAAAATTCCCAGCAACAAAAGAGTGATCAAATGAATATCCTACATCTGTGTTCAAATGGACCAGTTAAAATAACATGCCACAGGGGTTTTCACATTTAAGAAGACTGTTTAACTATTTTTATGACTCCTGCAACATTGTTGGTGTGGTGTTGATCGGGGGGAAACCGGCATTGAGAGTAGCTTTATAGGAGTAGTAACCCTACTAATACAAGGAACTAGGGGAAAAGTATTGCCCACGCAACAACACAAAGAACTGTACCTGTTGTATCAGTGTGTCATTGCAGCACCAGTACTTACCCCAGTAAACCAAGAACATCCCTAAGACATTACATAATATCCTCTCGTAATAAGTTCTAGTTCAGTTCGTTTACCATAAAGTTCCTTAAACAATTTCATTAAAAAAATGTTTTTACTATCACAAGGCAGTTTCAAATAAAACCTTTTTCAAGTCATAAATCCTAGGAAGGTTGTGGTCCATAAAATATTGATTAAAACATTGTGCCGAACAGCCGGTATAAAACACAGGCCAAGGAAAAGTCTTAAGGCCTAGATTCAATCAGATCGAGCTTACACCCCAAAGCTGATGTTTTGGCAGTGTCAGAGGGTGTCAGCTGCTTTTGTGAAACGTTGTCACGAAGCCACACTTGTCCCACTGGCGTTAGAAGTTCAGAGGGAGGAAGTGGAGGTGATATAGAAATAATGACACTGAAATTATCAGGAATCAAGGTAAGACCCAAGTGCAGACTGTGTGAAGTAACAGTGTTTATTGTAGCAACAGGGGCAGGCAAACGACAGGTCAAGGCAGGCAGGGGTCGATAATCCAGAGCAGAGGCCAAGATACAGGACGGCAGGCAGGCTCAGGGTCAGGTCAGGCAGACTGGTCAGGTGGGCGGGTACAGGGTCAGGACAGGCAGACTGGTCAGGCGGGCGGGTACAGGGTCAGGACAGGCAGACTGGTCAGGTGGGCGGGTACAGGGTCAGGACAGGCAGACTGGTCAGGCGGGAGGGTACAGGGTCAGGACAGGCAGACTGGTCAGGTGGGCGGGTACAGGGTCAGGACAGGCAGACTGGTCAGGCGGGCGGGTACAGGGTCAGGACAGGCAGACTGGTCAGGTGGGCGGGTACAGGGTCAGGGACAGGCAGACTGGTCAGGCGGGCGGGTACAGGGTCAGGACAGGCAGACTGGTCAGGCGGGCGGGTACAGGGTCAGGACAAGCAGACTGGTCAGGTGGGCGGGTACAGGGTCAGGACAGGCAGACTGGTCAGGCGGGCGGGTACAGGGTCAGGACAGGCAGACTGGTCAGGCGGGTGGGTTCAGGGTCAGGCAGTGGTCAGGCGGGCGGGTACAGGGTCAGGACAGGCAGAGTGGTCAGGCGGGCGGGTACAGGGTCAGGACAGGCAGACTGGTCAGGCGGGCGGGTACAGGGTCAGGACAGGCAGACTGGTCAGGCGGGCGGGTACAGGGTCAGGACAGGCAGACTGGTCAGGCAGACGAGTACAGGGTCAGGACAGGCAGACTGGTCAGGCGGGCGGGTACAGGGTCAGGACAGGCAAGAGTCAAAAACCAGGAGGACGAGAAAAGAGGGCTGGGAAAAGACAGGTGCTGACAGGACAACCCTGGTAAACTTGACAAACAAGATGAACTGGCACAGACAGCCCGAAAACATCAGTATAAATACCAAGGAGATAATGGGGAAGATGGGTGACATCTGGAGGAGGTGGAAACAATTACAAAGACAGGTGAAACAGATCAGGGCGTGACAGAAATGGAAAAATTATTAAACAAAATATAGGATTTCTAACATCGTGATGGAGGTGTAGATTACATCTATCATCCTAATGGAGGTGTAGATTATATCTGTCATCCTAATTTAGGTGTAGATTACATCTGTCATCCTAACGGAGGTGTAGATTAAATCTATCATCTAATGGAGGTGTAGATTACATCTATCATCTAACGGAGGTGTAGATTATGTCTGTCTTCCTAACAGAGGTGTAGATTACATCTATCATCCTAACGGAGGTATAGATTACATCTGTCATCCTAATGGAGGTGTAGATTGCATCTATCATCCTAATGGAGGTGTAGATTACATCTATCATCCGAATGGAGGTGTAGATTACATCTATCATCCTAACGGAGGTGTAGATTACATCTATCATCCTAATGGAGGTGTAGATTACATCTATCATCCTAACGGAGGTGTAGATTACATCTATCATCCTAATTTAGGTGTAGATTACATCTATCATCCTAACAGAGGTGTAGATTACATCTATCATCCTAATGGAGGTGTAGATGACATCTATCATCCTAATGGAGGTGTAGATTACATCTATCATCCTAACAGAGGTGTAGATTACATCTATCATCCTAACAGAGGTGTAGATTACATCTATCATCCTAACGGAGGTGTAGATTACATCTATCATCCTAATGGAGGTGTAGATTACATCTATCATCCTAACGGAGGTGTAGATTACATCTATCATCCTAACGGAGGTGTAGATTACATCTATCATCCTAACGGAGGTGTAGATTACATCTATCATCCTAATGGAGGTGTAGATTACATCTAAAAAAAAATAACTATCATCCTAACAGAGGTGTAGATTACATCTATCATCCTAACAGAGGTGTAGATTACATCTATCATCCTAACGGAGGTGTAGATTACATCTATCATCCTAACGGAGGTGTAGATTACATCTATCATCCTAACGGAGGTGTAGATTACATCTATCATCCTAATGGAGGTGTAGATTACATCTATCATCCTAACAGACAGCTTTAGATAAAGCTTTAACAGCTTTAGATATAGCACCAGGAGCCGCTTGTGGATTTGACTGCTCTTACACGGCCCCAGCTGCGGACGCCGTAAATACATAAACCTTGCGGATTTCGGGCTAAAGCAGATCTGATTGAATCAAGTGCTTGTCCTGTGTTCAAATTTGTGTTCCACTAATGCACACTCACAGGTTCCTTCCTCTGTCCTGAAAGAACCTTGTTTTCTGCTCTGAAGAGAGGCCCCCTTAGCCGTGAATAACCCTAGTCTATTTTTCACCAGAGAGAGATGGAGAAAACACTGTGAGTAAAAGCTCCATGTGTTAGCAGTGTGACTGTAATCTGTGGTGTGTGTGTGTGTTTATATGTTAAAATAGGTATGCTAACACTGAAAGGGTTGGCATGGAAACTGTCCCTCTGTAGGTTTAAACTGGGATCAGAGACTAATGCTGTCAAGCACAGTGTAGCTGAACACGTACACACTTATGGAGCCATTGATGCGTGTGTGTGTGTGTGTGTGTGTGTGTGTGTGTGTGTGTGTGTGTGTGTGTGTGTGTGTGTGTGTGTGTGTGTGTGTGTGTGTGTGTGTGTGTGTGTGTGTGTGTGTGTGTGTGTGTGTGTGTGTGTGTGTGTGTGTGTGTGTGTGTGTCTGTCCAGGGAAAACATAGAGACACAGAGGCTGGTCAGTGCAGCCTTTACGTCACTGTGGTGAGCTGTGGCCATCTGATCAAATTCCCCATGGCAGGAATGCAATTGTACAATGGGATACAGATAGGCAGACACACACACACACACACACACACACACACACACACACACACACACACACACACACACACACACGCACACACACGCACACACACACACAGGATTGGCCTGCATATGTGGCAAAGCAATCATGGAATACGTTCTGGAAACATGAAAATACAGCAATTAAAATGAACACACAGCTAGTGTAGTCACAGCATAGTCCAATAGCCACGGTAGGCTACATGAACACACAGCTAGTGTAGTCACAGCATAGTCCAATAGCCACGGTAGGCTACATGAACACACAGCTAGTGTAGTCACAGCATAGTCCAATAGCTACGGTAGGCTACATGAACACACAGCTAGTGTAGTCACAGCATAGTCCAATAGCCACGGTAGGCTACATGAACACACAGCTAGTGTAGTCACAGCATAGTCCAATAGCCACGGTAGGCTACATGAACACACAGCTAGTGTAGTCACAGCATAGTCCAATAGCTACGGTAGGCTACATGAACACACAGCTAGTGTAGTCACAGCATAGTCCAATAGCTACAGTAGGCTACATGAACACACAGCTAGTGTAGTCACAGCATAGTCCAATAGCCACGGTAGGCTACATGAACACACAGCTAGTGTAGTCACAGCATAGTCCACTAGCTACGGTAGGCTACATGAACACACAGCTAGTGTAGTCACTGCATAGTCCACTAGCTACAGTAGGCTACATGAACACACAGCTAGTGTAGTCACAGCATAGTCCACTAGCTACGGTAGGCTACATGAACACACAGCTAGTATAGTCACAGCATAGTCCACTAGCTACAGTAGGCTACATGAACACACAGCTAGTATAGTCACAGCATAGTGCAATAGCTACAGTAGGCTACATGAACACACAGCTAGTGTAGTCACAGCATAGTCCAATAGCTACGGTAGGCTACATGAACACACAGCTAGTGTAGTCACAGCATAGTCCACTAGCCACGGTAGGCTACATGAACACACAGCTAGTGTAGTCACAGCATAGTCCAATAGCTACGGTAGGCTACATGAACACACAGCTAGTGTAGTCACAGCATAGTCCACTAGCTACGGTAGGCTACATAAACACACAGCTAGTGTAGTCACAGCATAGTCCACTAGCCACGGTAGGCTACATGAACACACAGCTAGTGTAGTCACTGCATAGTCCAATAGCTACGGTAGGCTACATGAACACACAGCTAGTGTAGTCACAGCATAGTCCACTAGCTACGGTAGGCTACATGAACACACAGCTAGTGTAGTCACAGCATAGTCCAATAGCTACGGTAGGCTACATGAACACACAGCTAGTGTAGTCACAGCATAGTCCAATAGCTACAGTAGGCTACATGAACACACAGCTAGTGTAGTCACAGCATAGTCCACTAGCTACGGTAGGCTACATGAACACACAGCTAGTGTAGTCACAGCATAGTCCACTAGCTACGGTAGGCTACATGAACACACAGCTAGTGTAGTCACAGCATAGTCCACTAGCTACGGTAGGCTACATGAACACACAGCTAGTATAGTCACAGCATAGTCCACTAGCTACGGTAGTCTACATGAACACACAGCTAGTGTAGTCACAGCATAGTCCAATAGCCACGGTAGGCTACATGAACACACAGCTAGTGTAGTCACAGCATAGTCCAATAGCTACAGTAGGCTACATGAACACACAGTTAGTGTAGTCACAGCATAGTCCACTAGCTACGGTAGGCTACATGAACACACAGCTAGTGTAGTCACAGCATAGTCCAATAGCCACGGTAGGCTACATGAACACACAGCTAGTGTAGTCACAGCATAGTCCACTAGCTACGGTAGGCTACATGAACACAAATCAGTCAATCATATGGTGTTTCTATCACATCTCCCCTCAATCTAACAGTCAGTGTCCTCTCATTAATCAAAACACAGTCAGCGTTAGGAACCTATGAATGTGTTGTGAACTCAACCTCCTGAGAGTCCTCAACAGTAGTGTTGGTGTTATGAGCAGAGACCTGAACTCCCCCATGTGTCAGCTTGGTCCTCCCACACACCTTCTGCTTCTGTCAGTGGGAGGGTTCTGGTTTGGTGGAGTGACATCTCTGCTCTCCCTTCCATACAGCTGTCATCCATTCTGTCAGTGGGAGGGTTCTGGTTTGGTAGAGTGACATCTCTGCTCTCCCTTCCATATGGCTGTCCTCCATTCTGTCAGTGGGAGGGTTCTGGTGTGGTAAAGCTTCACCTCTCCTCTCCCTTCCATACAGCTGTCCTCCATTCTGTCAGTGGGATGGTTCTGGTTTGGTGGAGTGACATCTCTCCTCTCCTCTCCCTTCCATACAGCTGTCCTCCATTCTGTCAGTGGGAGGGTTCTGGTTTGGTAGAGCTTCACCTCTCCTCTCCTCTCCCTTCCATACAGCTGTCCTCCATTCTGTCAGTGGGAGGGTTCTGGTGTGGTAAAGCTTCACCTCTCCTCTCCTCTCCCTTCCATATGGCTGTCCTCCATTCTGTCAGTGGGAGGGTTCTGGTTTGGTAAAGCTTCACCTCTCCTCTCCTCTCCCTCTCATATGGCTGTCCTCCATTCTGTCAGTGGGAGGGTTCTGGTTTGGTAAAGCTTCACCTCTCCTCTCCTCTCCCTTCCATACAGCTGTCCTCCATTCTGTCAGTGGGAGGGTTCTGGTGTGGTGGAGTGACATCTCTCCTCTCCTCTCCCTTCCATATAGCTGTCATCCATTCTGTCAGTGGGAGGGTTCTGGTTTGGTGGAGTGACATCTCTCCTCTCCTCTCCCTTCCATATAGCTGTCATCCATTCTGTCAGTGGGAGGGTTCTGGTTTGGTGGAGTGACATCTCTCCTCTCCTCTCCCTTCCATACAGCTGTCATCCATTCTGTCAGTGGGAGGGTTCTGGTTTGGTGGAGTGACATCTCTCCTCTCCCTTCAACATGGTTGTCATCCATTCTGTCAGTGGGAGGGTTCTGGTTTGGTGGAGTGACATCTCTCCTCTCCCTTCCACATGGTTGTCATCCATTCTGTCAGTGGGAGGGTTCTGGTGTGGTGGAGTGACATCTCTCCTCTCCTCTCCCTTCCATATAGCTGTCATCCATTCTGTCAGTGGGAGGGTTCTGGTTTGGTGGAGTGACATCTCTCCTCTCCTCTCCTCTCCCTTCCATATGGCTGTCCTCCATTCTGTCAGTGGGAGGGTTCTGGTTTGGTAAAGCTTCACCTCTCCTCTCCTCTCCCTTCCATACAGCTGTCCTCCATTCTGTCAGTGGGAGGGTTCTGGTGTGGTGGAGTGACATCTCTCCTCTCCTCTCCCTTCCATATAGCTGTCATCCATTCTGTCAGTGGGAGGGTTCTGGTTTGGTGGAGTGACATCTCTCCTCTCCTCTCCCTTCCATATAGCTGTCATCCATTCTGTCAGTGGGAGGGTTCTGGTTTGGTAAAGCTTCACCTCTCCTCTCCTCTCCCTTCCATATGGCTGTCCTCCATTCTGTCAGTGGGAGGGTTCTGGTTTGGTAAAGCTTCACCTCTCCTCTCCTATCCCTTCCATACGGATGTCATCCATTCTGTCAGTGGGAGGGTTCTGGTGTGGTGGAGTGACATCTCTCCTCTCCCTTCCATACGGATGTCATCCATTCTGTCAGTGGGAGGGTTCTGGTGTGGTGGAGTGACATCTCTCCTCTCCTATCCCTTCCATACGGATGTCATCCATTTTGTCAGTGGGAGGGTTCTGGTTTGGTAAAGCTTCACCTCTCCTCTCCTATCCCTTCCATACGGATGTCATCCATTTTGTCAGTGGGAGGGTTCTGGTTTGGTAAAGCTTCACCTCTCCTCTCCTATCCCTTCCATACGGATGTCATCCATTTTGTCAGTGGGAGGGTTCTGGTTTGGTAAAGCTTCACCTCTCCTCTCCTATCCCTTCCATACGGATGTCATCCATTTTGTCAGTGGGAGGGTTCTGGTTTGGTAAAGCTTCACACTCTCTCTCCTATCCCTTCCATACGGATGTCATCCATTTTGTCAGTGGGAGGGTTCTGGTTTGGTGGAGTGACATCTCTCCTCTCCTATCCCTTCCATACGGATGTCATCCATTTTGTCAGTGGGAGGGTTCTGGTTTGGTAAAGCTTCACCTCTCCTCTCCTATCCCTTCCATACGGATGTCATCCATTCTGTCAGTGGGAGGGTTCTGGTGTGGTGGAGTGACATCTCTCCTCTCCTATCCCTTCCATACGGATGTCATCCATTCTGTCAGTGGGAGGGTTCTGGTGTGGTGGAGTGACATCTCTCCTCTCCTCTCCCTTCCACATGGTTGTCATCCATTCTGTCAGTGGGAGGGTTCTGGTGTGGTGGAGTGACATCTCTCCTCTCCCTTCCACATGGTTGTCATCCATTCTGTCAGTGGGAGGGTTCTGGTTTGGTGGAGTGACATCTCTCCTCTCCTCTCCCTTCCATACGGATGTCATCCATTCTGTCAGTGGGAGGGTTCTGGTGTGGTAAAGCTTCACCTCTCCTCTCCTATCCCTTCCATACGGATGTCATCCATTTTGTCAGTGGGAGGGTTCTGGTTTGGTAAAGCTTCACCTCTCCTCTCCTATCCCTTCCATACGGATGTCATCCATTTTGTCAGTGGGAGGGTTCTGGTTTGGTAAAGCTTCACCTCTCCTCTCCTATCCCTTCCATACGGATGTCATCCATTTTGTCAGTGGGAGGGTTCTGGTTTGGTAAAGCTTCACCTCTCCTCTCCTATCCCTTCCATACGGATGTCATCCATTTTGTCAGTGGGAGGGTTCTGGTTTGGTGGAGTGACATCTCTCCTCTCCTATCCCTTCCATACGGATGTCATCCATTTTGTCAGTGGGAGGGTTCTGGTTTGGTAAAGCTTCACCTCTCCTCTCCTATCCCTTCCATACGGATGTCATCCATTCTGTCAGTGGGAGGGTTCTGGTGTGGTGGAGTGACATCTCTCCTCTCCTATCCCTTCCATACGGATGTCATCCATTCTGTCAGTGGGAGGGTTCTGGTGTGGTGGAGTGACATCTCTCCTCTCCTCTCCCTTCCATATAGCTGTCATCCATTCTGTCAGTGGGAGGGTTCTGGTTTGGTGGAGTGACATCTCTCCTCTCCTCTCCCTTCCACATGGTTGTCATCCATTCTGTCAGTGGGAGGGTTCTGGTGTGGTGGAGTGACATCTCTCCTCTCCCTTCCACATGGTTGTCATCCATTCTGTCAGTGGGAGGGTTCTGGTTTGGTGGAGTGACATCTCTCCTCTCCTCTCCCTTCCATACGGATGTCATCCATTCTGTCAGTGGGAGGGTTCTGGTGTGGTGGAGTGACATCTCTCCTCTCCCTTCCACATGGTTGTCATCCATTCTGTCAGTGGGAGGGTTCTGGTTTGGTGGAGTGACATCTCTCCTCTCCCTTCCATACGGATGTCATCCATTTTGTCAGTGGGAGGGTTCTGGTGTGGTGGAGTGACATCTCTCCTCTCCTCTCCCTTCCACATGGTTGTCATCCATTCTGTCAGTGGGAGGGTTCTGGTGTGGTGGAGTGACATCTCTCCTCTCCCTTCCACATGGTTGTCATCCATTCTGTCAGTGGGAGGGTTCTGGTTTGGTGGAGTGACATCTCTCCTCTCCCTTCCATACGGATGTCATCCATTTTGTCAGTGGGAGGGTTCTGGTTTGGTAAAGCTTCACCTCTCCTCTCCTATCCCTTCCATACGGATGTCATCCATTTTGTCAGTGGGAGGGTTCTGGTGTGGTGGAGTGACATCTCTCCTCTCCTATCCCTTCCATACGGATGTCATCCATTCTGTCAGTGGGAGGGTTCTGGTGTGGTGGAGTGACATCTCTCCTCTCCTATCCCTTCCATACGGATGTCATCCATTCTGTCAGTGGGAGGGTTCTGGTTTGGTAAAGCTTCATCTCTCCTCTCCCTTCCACATGGTTGTCATCCATTCTGTCAGTGGGAGGGTTCTGGTGTGGTGGAGTGACATCTCTCCTCTCCTCTCCCTTCCATACGGATGTCATCCATTTTGTCAGTGGGAGGGTTCTGGTGTGGTGGAGTGACATCTCTCCTCTCCTCTCCCTTCCATACGGATGTCATCCATTTTGTCAGTGGGAGGGTTCTGGTGTGGTGGAGTGACATCTCTCCTCTCCTCTCCCTTCCATACGGATGTCATCCATTCTGTCAGTGGGAGGGTTCTGGTTTGGTAAAGCTTCACCTCTCCTCTCCTATCCCTTCCATACGGATGTCATCCATTCTGTCAGTGGGAGGGTTCTGGTTTGGTGGAGTGACATCTCTCCTCTCCCTTCCATACGGATGTCATCCATTCTGTCAGTGGGAGGGTTCTGGTTTGGTGGAGTGACATCTCTCCTCTCCCTTCCATACGGATGTCATCCATTCTGTCAGTGGGAGGGTTCTGGTTTGGTAAAGCTTCACCTCTCCTCTCCTATCCCTTCCATACGGATGTCATCCATTCTGTCAGTGGGAGGGTTCTGGTGTGGTGGAGTGACATCTCTCCTCTCCCTTCCACATGGTTGTCATCCATTCTGTCAGTGGGAGGGTTCTGGTTTGGTGGAGTGACATCTCTCCTCTCCCTTCCATACGGATGTCATCCATTTTGTCAGTGGGAGGGTTCTGGTGTGGTGGAGTGACATCTCTCCTCTCCTCTCCCTTCCATACAGATGTCATCCATTCTGTCAGTGGGAGGGTTCTGGTTTGGTGGAGTGACATCTCTCCTCTCCCTTCCACATGGTTGTCATCCATTCTGTCAGTGGGAGGGTTCTGGTTTGGTGGAGTGACATCTCTCCTCCCTTCCATACGGATGTCATCCATTTTGTCAGTGGGAGGGTTCTGGTGTGGTGGAGTGACATCTCTCCTCTCCTCTCCCTTCCACATGGTTGTCATCCATTCTGTCAGTGGGAGGGTTCTGGTTTGGTGGAGTGACATCTCTCCTCTCCCTTCCACATGGTTGTCATCCATTCTGTCAGTGGGAGGGTTCTGGTTTGGTGGAGTGACATCTCTCCTCTCCCTTCCATACGGATGTCATCCATTTTGTCAGTGGGAGGGTTCTGGTTTGGTGGAGTGACATCTCTCCTCTCCTATCCCTTCCATACGGATGTCATCCATTCTGTCAGTGGGAGGGTTCTGGTTTGGTAAAGCTTCACCTCTCCTCTCCTCTCCCTCTCATATGGCTGTCCTCCATTCTGTCAGTGGGAGGGTTCTGGTGTGGTGGAGTGACATCTCTCCTCTCCTCTCCCTTCCATATGGCTGTCCTCCATTCTGTCAGTGGGAGGGTTCTGGTTTGGTAAAGCTTCACCTCTCCTCTCCTATCCCTTCCATACGGATGTCATCCATTCTGTCAGTGGGAGGGTTCTGGTGTGGTGGAGTGACATCTCTCCTCTCCTATCCCTTCCATACGGATGTCATCCATTCTGTCAGTGGGAGGGTTCTGGTGTGGTGGAGTGACATCTCTCCTCTCCTATCCCTTCCATACGGATGTCATCCATTTTGTCAGTGGGAGGGTTCTGGTTTGGTAAAGCTTCACCTCTCCTCTCCTATCCCTTCCATACGGATGTCATCCATTCTGTCAGTGGGAGGGTTCTGGTGTGGTGGAGTGACATCTCTCCTCTCCTCTCCCTTCCATATAGCTGTCATCCATTCTGTCAGTGGGAGGGTTCTGGTGTGGTGGAGTGACATCTCTCCTCTCCCTTCCACATGGTTGTCATCCATTCTGTCAGTGGGAGGGTTCTGGTTTGGTGGAGTGACATCTCTCCTCTCCTCTCCCTTCCATATAGCTGTCATCCATTCTGTCAGTGGGAGGGTTCTGGTGTGGTGGAGTGACATCTCTCCTCTCCCTTCCACATGGTTGTCATCCATTCTGTCAGTGGGAGGGTTCTGGTTTGGTGGAGTGACATCTCTCCTCTCCCTTCCATACGGATGTCATCCATTCTGTCAGTGGGAGGGTTCTGGTGTGGTGGAGTGGCATCTCTCCTCTCCCTTCAACACGGCTGTCACGCCATTCTCTCCTTTTTATTAGTTAGTAGGAGTCTCTCTCTCTCACTAGGGAGAATAGGGATGCAAGCAAGGAGAAGAAGGAGGAGAGGGGGAAGGAGGTTCAGATGTAACAGGGAGCCACAAATAAATATCTCCTTCTCTTCTTCCCTTGTTTTCCCCCCTCTCTCACCCCTCTCTTTCCACCCCCCTCTTTCTACCCACCCTCTCTGTCCCCCTCTCCTTCCACCCCTTTCCCCCTCTCTCACCCCTCTCTTTCCACCCCCTTTTCTACCCACCCTCTCTGTCCCCCTCTCCTTCCACCCCTTTCCCCCTCTCTCACCCCTCTCTTTCCACCCCCTCTTTCTTCCCACCCTCTCTGTCCCCCTCTCCTTCCACCCCTTTTCCCCCTCTCTCTTCCCCCTCTGTCCCCCTCTCTTTCCACACCCCTCTTTCTTCCCCCTCTACCCTCTCTCTTTCCACTCCTCTCTCTTTTCCCCTCTACCTCTTCTCTTCCTCTCTCTTTCACGCTCATTTTATGGTGTAATAAGAGGAGCGTGAAATATGTCTTCCGTTCCTTTTTGACAGGAAGAGGGAGGGGCAGACTGAGTCCCAAGGCTTGCGAGACACAAAGAAATGACATACAGATGTAGGATCTTAATTTGAGCCGGTTTGCTACAGCAGGAAGATAATCCTGCAGCAACAGGAGATGTGAATTATTGTGTGGATTACAATTAATGGATATTTTTTTGTAGGGGTGTTCCATTTTTTGTTCGGGCAAATCATGTCTGACATTTTTAAGTGGGAAAAAAAAGCCTTTATATACCTTGAATACACTACAAATGTGCATTTCTGGTATATGTAGGTCCCAGACCATTACCCCGACAGGATGGAACAAAGGAGAGACCCAGTTCAAATACCCTAAAAAGGCATCCTTACTTCCTCATTTTCCTAGAGATGCTCACTGCTCCACTGCTAAATGTAAATGATTGGATAAGAGAAATACCCCGAGGATCTAGTAGGAAGGCAGGATGCAGTAAAGGGATTCATTTGGGCTCCTGGGTGGTTCAGCGGTCTAAGGCCCTGCATCTCAGTGCTAGAGGCGTCACTACAGACCCTGGTTCAGTGGTCTAAGGCGCTGCATCTCAGTGCTAGAGGCGTCACTACAGACCCTGGTTCAGTGGTCTAAGGCGCTGCATCTCAGTGCTAGAGGCGTCACTACAGACCCTGGTCCAGCGGTCTAAGGCCCTGCATCTCATTGCTAGAGGCGTCACTACAGACCCTGGTTCAGTGGTCTCAGGCACTGCATCTCAGTGCTAGAGGTGTCACTACAGACCCTGGTTCAGTGGTCTAATGCCCTGCATCTTAGTGCTAGAGGCGTCACTACAGACCCTGGTTCAGTGGTCTAATGCCCTGCATCTTAGTGCTAGAGGCGTCACTACAGACCCTGGTTCAGTGGTCTAAGGCCCTGCATCTCAGTGCTAGAGGCGTCACTACAGACCCTGGTTCAGTGGTCTAAGGCCCTGCATCTCAGTGCTAGAGGCGTCACTACAGACCCTGGTTCAGTGGTCTAAGGCCCTGCATCTCAGTGCTAGAGGCGCCACTACAGACCCTGGTTCAGTGGTCTAAGGCCCTGCATCTCAGTGCTAGAGGTGTCACTACAGACCCTGGTTCAGTGGTCTAAGGCCCTGCATCTCAGTGCTAGAGGCGTCACTACAGACCCTGGTGCAGTGGTCTAAGGCCCTGCATCTTAGTGCTAGAGGCGTCACTACAGACCCTGGTTCAGTGGTCTAAGGCGCTGCATCTCAGTGCTAGAGGTGTCACTACAGACCCTGGTTCAGTGGTCTAAGGCGCTCCATCTCAGTGCTAGAGGCGTCACTACAGACCCTGGTTCAGTGGTCTAAGGCCCTGCATCTCAGTGCTAGAGGCGTCACTACAGACCCTGGTTCAGTGGTCTAAGGCCCTGCATCTTAGTGCTAGAGGCGTCACTACAGACCCTGGTTCAGTGGTCTAAGGCCCTGCATCTCAGTGCTAGAGGCGTCACTACAGACCCTGGTTCAGTGGTCTAAGGCCCTGCATCTTAGTGCTAGAGGCGTCACTACAGACCCTGGTTCAGTGGTCTAAGGCCCTGCATCTCAGTGCTAGAGGCGTCACTACAGACCCTGGTTCAGTGGTCTAAGGCCCTGCATCTTAGTGCTAGAGGCGTCACTACAGACCCTGGTTCAGTGGTCTAAGGCCCTGCATCTTAGTGCTAGAGGCGTCACTACAGACCCTGGTTCAGTGGTCTAAGGCCCTGCATCTCAGTGCTAGAGGCGTCACTACAGACCCTGGTTCAGTGGTCTAAGGCCCTGCATCTTAGTGCTAGAGGCGTCACTACAGACCCTGGTTCAGTGGTCTAAGGCCCTGCATCTCAGTGCTAGAGGCGTCACTACAGACCCTGGTTCAGTGGTCTAAGGCCCTGCATCTCAGTGCTAGAGGCGTCACTACAGACCCTGGTTCAGTGGTCTAATGCCCTGCATCTTAGTGCTAGAGGCGTCACTACAGACCCTGGTTCAGTGGTCTAAGGCCCTGCATCTCAGTGCTAGAGGTGTCACTACAGACCCTGGTTCAGTGGTCTAAGGCGCTCCATCTCAGTGCTAGAGGCGTCACTACAGACCCTGGTTCAGTGGTCTAAGGCCCTGCATCTTAGTGCTAGAGGCGTCACTACAGACCCTGGTTCAGTGGTCTAAGGCCCTGCATCTCAGTGCAAGAGGTGTCACTACAGACCCTGGTTCAGTGGTCTAAGGCACTGCATCTCAGTGCTAGAGGCGTCACTACAGACCCTGGTTCAGTGGTCTAAGGCCCTGCATCTCAGTGCTAGAGGCGTCACTACAGACCCTGGTTCAGTGGTCTAAGGCCCTGGTTTGATCTTAGTGCTAGAGGGCGCGTCACTACAGACCCTGGTTCAGTGGTCTAAGGCCAATCACTGCATCTCAGTTAAATAAAATAACTATTTGAGGCGTAAAGAGACACTGGTTGAGAGACCCTGGTTCAGTGGTCAGTAAGGCACTGCATCTCAGGGCTAGAGGGACAGTGTTGTGAACTATAGACCCTGGTTTCAAAGTGGTCTAAGGCACTGCATCTCAGTGCTTTGCAACAAAAGGGCTCCAAAACCGACACCATCCAGACCCTCACCACCTCTGGTATAGTACAGACCCTGGTTAACCAGTGGTTCCTTGATTGGCCCTGTTGTCATCTGTCTGAGTGCTAGAGGCGCCACTACAGACCCTGGTTCAGTGGTCTAAGGCCCTGCATCTTAGTGCTAGAGGCTTTAATATACAATTAGACACCTACAGACCCTGGTTCAGTGGTCTAAGGCCCTCACATCTCAGTGCTAGAGGCGCCACTACAGACCCTGGTTCAGTGGTTTGGGCCTGAGGCCCTGCAGTCTCAGTGCTAGAGGCGTTTTGTGTTGGGTTTTGTGGGTGGTTGTTTCCCTGTCTTTGACCCTGGTGTTCAGTTTTCACGGTCTAAGGCCCTGCATCTTAAATAATAGTGCTGATTTTGGACTACCACTTCCTCTGTCACTACAGACCCTGGTTCCTCAGTGGTTTCAAGCACATATTCAACTACAAAAGGCCCTGCATCTCAAAAGTGCTAGATTGGCGTCACAATAACAAATCAGACAGACCCTGGTCAAGTCAGTGGTCTAAGGCACTGCATCTCAGTGCTAGGACAGGAAGAAACGTCACTCATCATTGGTGACCCTGGTTCAATGTGGGATCTAAGGCACTGCATCTCAGTGCTAAGGGCGTCACTACAGACCCTGGTTTGATGTATCACAATAATGACCTAAAAGGCGTGATTGGGAGTCCCATAATGGGCGGCGCACAACATGGTAGTGACCCAGACGGAAACAGAGGATCCCTCTGGTAGTGACTCCAGAGTTTGGCCGGGGTAGGCCAATCAGTGTAAATAATTTGTCCTTAAATGACTTGCCTCGTTAACAAAATGGTAGTTAAAATAAAAGAACTGTATTTGAACAGGGCAACAACATGGGTGACTCAAATAAAGAGACAGCTGGTTGAGAGAAGAGGATGATATCAACAACATGTGACTCCACAATAATGGGGAGAGGATGGATCAATGTATTATCCAGAAAAGGGAGGGAGAAACAAAGAGCAGTAAAGGAAACAGAGGATGTCTGGTAACTCCACAATAATGACCTAAAGAGGGATGGATCAGAGGGACAGGAAGAGGATGTTCAACAACATGGTAGTACTCCACATAATGACCTAAAGGAAACAGAGATGGATAGTAGTGACTCCACAAGCATTTAGGTGAAGAAAAGAGGATGGATCATCTGCAATTATCACGGTTCTTTGCAACAAATGGAAGGGCTCCAAACCGACACCATCCACGACCCTCATTACCACCTCTGGATATAGTACAACTAATGACGTGAAGAGTTCAAAACATGGTAGTGACTCCACAATAATGACCTAAGGAAACATAATGACAACAACATGGTAGTGACTCCAAAATAATGACCTAAAGCTTCCTTGATTGACCTAAAGCACTGTTGACTCGACCTAAAGGAAACAGAGGATGGATCAACAACATGGTAGTGCCTCAGAAGGATGCATTATCCACTGACTGAGCCACCGGTAGTCTCCTCCTAATTGGATTGTTCCATTAAACAGAGGATCCCCATGGTAGTGACTCACAATAATGACCTAAAGGAAACAGCAACAACATTAGTGACTCCTTAATGACCTAAAGGAAACAGAGGATGGATCAACAACATTAGTGACTTGTAATGCATTTTCTATGAAGACTTTAATATACAAATTAGACACCTACAACTACACTGAACCCTTATGACCTAAAGGAAACAGAGGGTGGTTGTTATCTAAAGGGCGTGATTCCACTCACACAACTCTTGTTTGGTAGATGGATGAGGATTGAGTATGGATCAACAACATGTTTTAATGACCTAAAGGAAACAGGAAACAACATGGTAGTGACTCACAATAATGACCTAAAGGAAACAGAGGATGGATCAACCATGGTAGTGACTCCCACGTTGACAAAGCACTTCAACAACATGGTAGTGTTTGTCTGTTATGGATCAACAACATGGTAGTGACTTAATGACCTAAAGGAAACAGAGGATGTATCAACAACATGGTTCTCAATCATGACCTAAAGGCAGGTGGATCAACAACATGGTAGTGACTCCATAATGACTCTGATCAACAACATGGGAACCAATTTAAAGGAAACAGAGGATGGATCAACTGTTTTAATGACCTAAAGTGTTCAACAACATGGTTTCCACAATAATGTAAAGGAAACAGAGGTTGTTTCCTGATGGATCAACAACATGGTAGTGACTCCATTATGAATAATGACCTCAGAGGATGGATCAACAAAATGGTAGTGACTTAATGACTGCAGAGGATGGATCAACAACATGGTTAGTGACTCCACAATAATGACCTAAAGGAAACAGAGGATGGATCACAACATGTTTATTATTTTGTATTCTGTTCATGTCAACAACATTAGTTCACATAATACTGAATCAGTCTGTGTGAAATAATAGTGGTTAACATGATTTTGACTCCAAATAATGACCTAAAGGACTTCAACAACATGGTAGTCCCCCTAAACAGAGGATACATAACATCTAGTACTGTTCCTCAGTCAAGTAATGACCTAAAGGAAACAGTCAACAACATGGTAGTGACATAATTCAGAGGATGGATCAACAACATATGACTCAACCTAAAGGAAACAGAGGAGCTAACAAAATTTGAATGCCTCAAAAAGAGGGATGGATCATTGATTGGACCTAAAGGAAACGAGGATATAACAATAACAAATAATCAGACATCGAATATCTCCACAATAATGACCTAAAGCATGGTCAACAACATGGTAGTGAACAATAATGACCTAAAGATGCTGTGGATGATAATGACTTAAACCACAACCATGACTCCCACATAATGACAAAGGAAACGAGGATGTATCAACAACATGGTAGTGACTCCACAATAATGACCTAAAGGACAGGGAAAGGTAGTGACTCCACTAATGACCTAAATGAAACAGAGTATGGATCAACAACATAGTCATCCACAATTGGTGATTTTCTCCAAATAATGACCTAAAGGAAACAGAGTTGGATCAACAACATGGCTGGGACTCCACAATAATGACCTAAAGGAAACAGAGGATGGATCAACAAAATGGTAGTGACTCCACAATAATGACCTAAAGGAAACAGAGGATGGATCAACAACATGGTAGTGACTCCACAATAATGACCTAAAGGAAACAGAGGATGGATCAACAACATGGTAGTGACTCCACAATAATGACAAAGGAAACAGAATCCACAATAATGACCTAAAGGAAACAGAGTATGGATCAACAACATGGTAGTGACTCCACAATAATGACCTAAAGGAAACAGAGGATGTATCAACAACATGGTAGTGACTCCACAATAATGACCTAAAGGAAACAGAGGATGGATCAACAACATGGTAGTGACTCCACAATAATGACCTAAAGGAAACAGAGGATGGATCAACAACATGGTAGTGACTCCACAATAATGACCTAAAGGAAACAGAGGATGGATCAACAACATGGTAGTGACTCCACAATAATGACCTAAAGGAAACAGAGGATGGATCAACAACATGGTAGTGACTCCACAATAATGACCTAAAGGAAACAGAGGATGTATCAACAACATGGTAGTGACTCCACAATAATGACCTAAAGGAAACAGAGGATGGATCAACAACATGGTAGTGACTCCACAATAATGACCTAAAGGAAACAGAGGATGGATCAACAACATGGTAGTGACTCCACAATAATGACCTAAAGGAAACAGAGGATGGATCAACAACATGGTAGTGACTCCACAATAATGACCTAAAGGAAACAGAGGATGGATCAACAACATGGTAGTGACTCCACAATAATGACCTAAAGGAAACAGAGGATGGATCAACAACATGGTAGTGACTCCACAATAATGACCTAAAGGAAACAGAGGATGGATCAACAACATGGTAGTGACTCCACAATAATGACCTAAAGGAAACAGAGGATGGATCAACAACATGGTAGTGACTCCAAAATAATGACCTAAAGGAAACAGAGGATGTATCAACAACATGGTAGTGACTCCACAATAATGACCTAAAGGAAACAGAGGATGGATCAACAACATGGTAGTGACTCCACAATAATGACCTAAAGGAAACAGAGGATGGATCAACAACATGGTAGTGACTCCACAATAATGACCTAAAGGAAACAGAGGATGGATCAACAACATGGTAGTGACTCCACAATAATGACCTAAAGGAAACAGAGGATGGATCAACAACATGGTAGTGACTCCAAAGACCTAAAGGAAACAGAGGATGGATCAACAACATGGTAGTGACTCCACAATAATGACCTAAAGGAAACAGAGGATGTATCAACAACATGGTAGTGACTCCACAATAATGACCTAAAGGAAACAGAGGATGTATCAACAACATGGTAGTGACTCCACAATAATGACCTAAAGGAAACAGAGTATGGATCAACAACATGGTAGTGACTCCACAATAATGACCTAAAGGAAACAGAGGATGGATCAACAACATGGTAGTGACTCCACAATAATGACCTAAAGGAAACAGAGGATGGATCAACAACATGGTAGTGACTCCACAATAATGACCTAAAGGAAACAGAGGATGGATCAACAACATGGTAGTGACTCCACAATAATGACCTAAAGGAAACAGAGGATGGATCAACAACATGGTAGTGACTCCACAATAATGACCTAAAGGAAACAGAGGATGGATCAACAACATGGTAGTGACTCCACAATAATGACCTAAAGGAAACTGAGGATGGATCAACAACATGGTAGTGACTCCACAATAATGACCTAAAGGAAACAGAGGATGGATCAACAACATGGTAGTGACTCCACAATAATGACCTAAAGGAAACAGAGGATGGATCAACAACATGGTAGTGACTCCACAATAATGACCTAAATGACAGAATGAAAAGACGTATGCAAATATACAGACTTCAAATATTCCAAAACATGCATATGTATTCAACAAGGCACTAAAGTAAAACTGTAAAAAGTGAATACTTATCTAATCAAGGTATATATGTGTTTTATTATTCATTCATCTTAAAAAATATATATATACTATTTCTTCCAGTTTGACATTAGAGTAATTTTGTAGATCGTTGACAAAAATGAAATACATTTTAATTCCACTTTGTAACACAATAAAATTTGAAATCATCCAAAAGTGTTCTACCTACCCACACCGGAGAGAGCTGTTCATCAGGCCAAGTGTTCTACCTACCCACACCGGAGAGAGCTGTTCATCAGGCCAAGTGTTCTACCTACCCACACCGGAGAGAGCTGTTCATCAGGCCAAGTGTTCTACCTAACCACACCGGAGAGAGCTGTTCATCAGGCCAAGTGTTCTACCTACCCACACCGGAGAGAGCTGTTCATCAGGCCAAGTGTTCTACCTAACCACACCGGAGAGAGCTGTTCATCAGGTCAAGTGTTCTACCTAACCACACCGGAGAGAGCTGTTCATCAGGCCAAGTGTTCTACCTAACCACACCGGAAAGAGCTGTTCATCAGGCCAAGTGTTCTACCTAACCACACCGGAGAGAGCTGTTCATCAGGCCAAGTGTTCTACCTAACCACACCGGAGAGAGCTGTTCATCAGGCCTCGAGGTCTACCTACCCACACCGGACAGAGCTGTTCATCAGGTCAGTGTTCTAACCTACCCACACCGGAGAGAGCTGTTCATCAGGCCTAGTGTTCTACCTAACCACACCGGAGAGAGCTGTTCATCAGGCCAAGTGTTCTACCTACCCACACCGGAGAGAGCTGTTCATCAGGCCAAGTGTTCTACCTACCCACACCGGAGAGAGCTGTTCATCAGGCCAAGTGTTCTACCTACCCACACCGGAGAGAGCTGTTCATCAGGCCTAAGTGTTCTACCTAACCACACCGGAGAGCTGTTCATCAGGTCAAGTGTTCTACCTACCCACACCAGAGAGCTGTTCATCAGGCCAAGTGTTCTACCTACCCACACCGGACAGAGCTGTTCATCAGGTCTAGTGTTCTACCTACCCACACCGGAGAGAGCTGTTCATCAGGTCTAGTGTTCTACCTACCCACACCGGAGAGAGCTGTTCATCAGGTCTAGTGTTCTACCTACCCACACCAGACAGAGCTGTTCATCAGGCCTAGTGTTCTACCTAACCACACCAGACAGTGATGTTCATCAGGCCTCGTGTCTACCTACCCACACCAGACAGTGATGTTCATCAGGCCTCGAGGTCTACCTACCCACACCTGACAGTGATGTTCATCAGGCCTCGTGTTCTACCTACCCACACCGGAGAGTGATGTTCATTAGGTCTAGTGTTCTACCTACCCACACCAGACACTGATGTTCATTAGGCCTCGAGTTCTACCTACCCACACCTGACAGTGATGTTCATCAGGTCTCGAGGTTCTACCTACCCACACCAGACAGTGCTGTTCATCAGGCCTCGTGGTCTACCTACCCACACCTGACAGTGATGTTCATCAGGCCTCGAGTCTACCTACCCACACCTGACAGTGATGTTCATTAGGCCTCGAGGTCTACCTAGCCACACCGGAGAGAGATGTTCATTAGGCCTAGGTTCTACCTACCCACACCGGGGGGTTTAAGAGTTTATAGGTCAGTGTAATAGTTGGTTAGTAGCTCAGTTGGGGTTTATAGCAGTGTAATCAGTTGGTTAGTAAGTCAGTTGAGGTTTATAGGTCAGTGTAATAGTTGGTTAGTAAGTCAGGCCTGAGGTTTATAGCAGTGTAATCAGTTGGTTAGTATGTCACCGTTGAGGTTTATAGCAGTGTAATAGTTGGTTAGTAAGTCAGTTGAGGTTTATCAGGTCTAGTGTTGGTTAGTAAGTCAAACAGGTTTATAGCTGTGTAAGAGTTGGTTAGTAAGTCAGGCCTGAGGTTTAAAGCATTACAGGTGTTTATTTGTCAGTCAGTTGAGGTTTAAAGCATTACAGATCAAATCAAATCAAATCAAATGATTTATATAGCCCTTCCCACATCAGACAGTGATATCATCAAAGGCTGTACAGAAACCCAGCCTACAGTGATGTTCATCAGGCCTAAACCTACCCCAAACACCTGCAGGTGTAAAAGCACGGTGGCTAGGAAAAACTCCTAGAAAGGCCAAAACCTAGGAAGAAAGTGATGAGAGGAACCGGGCTATGTGGGGATGGCCAGTCCTCTTCTGGCTGTGCCGGGTAGAGATTATAGCAGAACATGACCAAGATGTTCAAATGTTCATAAATGACCAGCATGGTCGAATAATAATAAGGCAGAACAGTTGAAACTGGTTAGCAGCAGCACAGTCAGGTGGACTGGGGACAGCAAGGAGCCTTCATGAGCTCAGGTAGTCCTGGGGGCACAGTGTCCTAGGGCTCAGGTCAGTTGAAACTGGAGCAGTGTAATAGGCCAGGTGGAGTGTAAGAGTCTCAGTCAGCTGAAACTGCATGGCCAGGTGGACTGGGGAAGGAGTCCTCATGTCAGTGTCCTGGGACATGGTCAGGAGTTTGTTAGTAAGTCAGTTGAGTTTAAAAGCATTATAGAAGTGAGTTTGTTAGTAAGTCAGTTGAGGTAAATCAGTGCAGGAGTTTATAGGTTTTGGTTAGTACGTCAGTTGAGGTAAAGCAGTGCAGGAGTTGGTTAGGACGTCAGTTGAGGTATAGCAGTGCAGGAGTTGGTTAGTAAGTCAGTTGAGGTAAATCAGTACAGGAGTTGGTTCGTAAGTCAGTTGAGTTTAAAAGCATTACAGGAGTTTGTTAGTAAGTCAGTTGAGGTAAATCAGTGCAGGAGTTGGTTAGGACGTCAGTTGAGGTAAAGCAGTGCAGGAGTTGGTTAGTAAGTCAGTTGAGGTATAGCAGTGCAGGAGTTGGTTAGTAAGTCAGTTGAGGTAAATCAGTACAGGAGTTGGTTCGTAAGTCAGTTGAGGTAAATCAATGCAGGAGTTGGTTAGTAAGTCAGTTGAGGTATAGCAGTGCGGGAGTTGGTTAGGACGTCAGTTGAGGTAAAGCAGTGCAGGAGTTGGTTAGGATGTCAGTTGAGGTATAGCAGTGCAGGAGTTGGTTAGTAAGTCAGTTGAGGTATAGCAGTGTAGATAGTTGGTTAGGACGTCAGTTGAGGTATAGCAGTGCAGTAGTTGGTTAGATGTCAGTTGAGGTATAGCAGTGCAGGAGTTGGTTAGTAAGTCAGTTGAGGTAAATCAGTGTAAGGAGTTGGTTAGTAAGTCAGTTGAGGTAAATCAGTGCAGGAGTTGGTTAGTAAGTCAGTTGAGGTAAAGCAGTGCAGGAGTTGGTTGTCAGTCAGTTGAGGTATAGCAGTGCAGTAGTTGGTTAGTAAGTCAGTTGAGGTAAATCAGTACAGGAGTTGGTTAGTAAGTCAGTTGAGGTATAGCAGTGCAGTAGTTGGTTAGGACGTCAGTTGAGGTATAGCAGTGCAGGAGTTGGTTAGTAAGTCAGTTGAGGTAAATCAGTACAGGAGTTGGTTAGTAAGTCAGTTGAGGTATAGCAGTGCAGGAGTTGGTTAGTAAGTCAGTTGAGGTATAGCAGTGCAGGAGTTGGTTAGGACGTCAGTTGAGGTAAAGCAGTATAGGAGTTGTTTAGTAAGTCAGTTGAGGTATAGCAGTGCAGTAGTTGGTTAGTAAGTCAGTTGAGGTAAATCAGTGCAGGAGTTTGTTAGTAAGTCAGTTGGAGGTAAATCAGTGCAGGAGTTGGTTAGGACGTCCAGTTGAGGTAAAGCAGTATAGGAGTTGTTTAGTAAGTCAGTTGAGGTATAGCAGTGCAGAAGTTGGTTAGGACGTCAGTTGAGGTATAGCAGTGCAGGGTTGGTTAGTAAGTCAGTTGAGGTATAGCAGTGCAGGAGTTGGTTAGGGCGCCAGTTGAGGTAAAGCAGTATTGGAGTTGTTTAGTCAGTCAGTTGAGGTATAGCAGTGCAGAAGTTGGTTAGGGCGCAGTTGCGGTATAGCAGTGCAGGAGTTGGTTAGAACGTCAGTTTAGGTATAGCAGTGCAGGAGTTGGTTAGGATGTCAGTTGAGGTATAGCAGTGCAGGAGTTGGTTAGGACGTCAGTTGAGGTATAGCAGTGCAGTAGTTGGTTAGGATGTCAGTTGAGGTATAGCAGTGCAGGAGTTGGTTAGGACGTCAGTTCAGATGTTGTCATCCTGGGAACAGAAGAAGAGGAAGTTCGAGCCAGTAGAAGCTGTGTCTCCGCTGGCTGTTTCCCTGAGGCCTGACTCTACTGTGATCCAATTAGACTTCTCCCTGAGTGAACCACAGACAGTGCAGGAAATGTAACAGCGTCACTAGTACTGTATCAGAAAGGTATAGCATTTAAAGGATAATTCAGGAGGACAATCATACCGGCTGTACTTCTATATTTTAAAAGTGTATCTCTGGGTATTGGTTAGGTACGTGCAGGAAATTGTTAGAACACCACGACGGTCCTTCATGACAACTCATTTTTCTAAAGCTGGGAGAAAATAAGATAAAAAGCAATTTGAGGAAAAACTTAAGGTCATTTGATAAGGAAAACGTCATACCGGCTGTATTTCTGTATTTGGAAAATATCTTGAAACCTGATGGTTGACATGCAAAACATTTTGGGACAGTAAACAATGGCCCAAAGAACTTAAATATAACTTTTAGGTGGATTTTCCCTTTAACTGCTGGTGGGAAAAAGATAAAAGTCAATGAGAAGTCTAAAAGCCCCAATGAGAAGATTAAAAGCCCCAATGACAAGACTAAAAGCCCCTTATGACAAGACTAAAAGCCCCAATGAGAAGATTAAAAGCCCCAATGAGAAGATTAAAAGCCCCTATGACAAGACTAAAAGCCCCTATGAGAAGACTAAAAGCCCCTATGAGAAGACTAAAAGCCCCTATGAGAAGACTAAAAGCCCTAGTGAGAAGACTAAAAGCCCCTATGAGAAGACTAAAAGCCCCTTAGAAGACTAAAAGCCCTGCAGGAAGACTAAAAGCCTTGAGAAGACTAAAGCCCCTATGAAGACTAAAAGCCCCAGGAGTGAGAAGACTAAAGCCCTAGGAGTGAGAAGACTATAGCAGTGCAGGCCCTATGAAAGACTAAAGCCCCATGAGAAGACTAAAAGCCCCCATGAGAAGACTAAAAGCCCCTATGAGAAGACTAAGCAAAGCCCCCATGAGAAGACTAAAGGCACTACCACCGTCGTCAGGTAAAGTTCAGTGAAAGTCAGAGGAGGCCCATCCACTGCCATTGTGGTCATTGTGGAAATAAGGCTGTCACCTCGGGAACGTCTAGCAGTGCAGGATGGGCTGTCAAGACAGTTGAGCGCTCAGCAGCGTTAGACAGTGAGGAAAGAGCAGTGGAAACATCTTAGCAGAACATGAAAGCTGGTTACACGTTGTATGAGTAGTGTGCAATAATCTAGGTAATACAGTATGCAGATCCTAACTGCAGGAGCACTCAGTCTGAGGAGAGAGCAGTGCAGGAGTTGGTTAGTAAGTCAGTTAGGATAGCAGAGACAGAGAGGAGAGAGAGATAGCAGTGCAGGAGTTGGTTAGGACGAGAGAGAGAGCAGAGAGGAGAGAGAAGAGAGAGAGAGAGAGAGAGAGTTGTTTAGAGAGAGAGAGGTAGAGAGAGGAGTTGAGTATCTCTGTCTGTGACAGGCAGAGCAGAGAGTTGAGAGAACACTGTTTCAGTGCTAATGTTCCCCGTGGCTGTCCCTGTGGCTCAGAGACTGCGGTTCCTGTCAGCTCTGCTCAGCGTCTCATTTGAGCCCTGGCTAACCGCTGCCGATTAGCTGCCCCTGCTGCCCCCGCGTGTCTCTGACCAGGTTAATGTACTGTACCATTTAAAGGAGCCAATCAAAGGACAGATACCGGTGACCTCCCATGCCCCAGGCCCTCTCATGATTGGCAGGTACATGCAGGTAATTGAATGTCAGAGACACTGCGACGGTCTTCATGACAACTCACTGTTCTGTCTGGGAAGAAAATAAGAGAAAATCTATTTGAGGAAAAAAATGTAAGGTTGTCTGATAAGGAACCTAAAGTGAGGAACCCTATAGTGAGGAACCCTACAGTGAGGAACCCCTAGGGAGGAACCCTACAGCGGAACCCTACAGCGAGGAACCCTATAGTGAGGAATCCTATAGTGAGGAACCTACAGCGAGGAACCCTATAGTGAGGGAACCCTACAGTGAGGAACCCTACAGTGAGGAACCCTATAGTGACGAACCCTATAGCGGATGAAAATGAAAACATTTGAAACATTTTCAAGATCGCAACATTTTTTCTTGTAATTTTTCCCATTTTTAATCAGGTTGGGACACTGTTTAATCATTTGTGGACATTCTATAGAACCCTGTTTCTGCATTCTGAAGATAGAAGGAGGGAGTTGGAGAGGGAGAGATGATGCCAAATGCACTACATGATCAAAAGTATGTAGACACCGGCTCATCGAACATCTCAATCCAAAATCATGGGCATTAATATGGAGCTGGTCCTCCTTTTAACTATAACAGCCTCCACTCTTCTACCATTTTTGCATGGGCTTCTCTTTGTGCACAGGGGCATTGTGTTTAAAAGTTCACTGGAACTATGTCCATAAAAATTAAATACCCAGACAATTATTTCAGCCTCCATGGAACTAAACCCCTTGGGCCCAAACCGTTCTCTGGCAAAAAGCGCCTCCCTGGCATCTGTATTTGTCTGTACCCAGACAATTATGATTCATCACTGCCATCAAAGACTTTCCACTATGGACTATGCACCAAAAGGGCAGGGAGACTTCTCCTGGCATCCTGCCAAAACCCATATTGTCTGTCGAGAATGCCAGATGGTGAAGCTCCGCCATGATTCATCAAGCTGCAAGACAGCTCTTGAGAAGACTGCTCCAGAGTCAAGTCTGAAACTCCAGCCGTCACTAAGTTGAGAGGAGGCCCATTTGCCATTGTGGTCAGCCATGGCATTTATGAAACTCCCGACAAAACAGCTGTCAAGAGACCTGTTGCTTCCAGAGGCAGTTTGAAACTCGGGAAAGAGAGTGGAAACTCGGGATGCTTCCAGAGGCAGTTTGAAACTCGGGAGTGAGTGTTGCTTCCAGAGGCAGTTTGAAATTCGGGAGTGGTGCTTCCAGAGGCAGTTTGAAACTCAGGGAGTGAGTGTTGCTTCCAGAGGCAGTTTGAAACTCGGGAGTGAGTGTTGCTTCCAGAGGCAGTTTGAAACTCGGGAGTGAGTGTTGCTTCCAGAGGCAGTTTGAAACTCGGGAGTGAGTGTTGCTTCCAGAGGCAGTTTGAAACTCGGGAGTGAGTGTTGCTTCCAGAGGCAGTTTGAAACTCGGGAGTGAGTGTTGCTTCCAGAGGCAGTCCCTGTGAAACTGGGGTGAGTGTTGCTTCCAGAGGCAGTTTGAAACTCGGGAGTGAGTGTTGCTTCCAGAGGCAGTTTGAAACTCAAAGGAGTGAGGTGTTCTGCAACAGAGGCAGTTTGAAACTCCGGGAGTGAGTGTTGCAACAGAGGCAGTTTGAAAGGAGTGAGTGTTGCTTCCAGAGGCAGTTTGAAAAATCTATTTGGGAGTGAGTGTTGCTTCCAGAGGCAGTTTGAAACTCAGGAGTGAGTGTTGCAACAGAGGACAGATGTTTTTACGCGCCACACGCTTCAGCACTCAGTTGTAATGGTGGCATCCTATGACAGTGCCACGTTGAAAGTCACTGAGCTCTTCAGCGAGGCCATTCTACCGCCAATGTTTGTCTATGGAGATTGCATGGCTGTGCACTCAATTTCATACACCTGTCCAGCAAAAGTGGAGCTGAACTAGCCGAATCCACTAATTTGAAGGGGTGTCCACATACTTCTGTATATAGGAGCTTCCCTACAATATGTGATAGTGATAGCCAGTCAGTGAGCATCTCCTCGACACACCAGCTTTATAGGGCCTGTGGAGAAAGATCGGTGTTGTAATAATAGATCATAAACACACACACACTTACAAGCACACATACACACACACACTTACAAGCACACGCACACACACTTACAAGCACACACACACACACACACACACACACACACACACACACACACACACACACACACACACACACACACACACACACACACACACACACACACACACACACACACACACACACACACACACACACACACACACACACACACACACACAAAGGCTGCTTCAGTCCTTCCCTGTCATCTCTTCTTAGTCATATGACTCCATATTGCATCCAGACAGGAGACCATGTCTCAGTGACTGGTGTATGTAATGGTCCCCTGGGGACCAACACTATGGAGACTGAGCTGCATCAGCTGCATGTGTGAGAACAGGACAGGAACATCCATATGCCGTTGCTTACAATGATGGCTCTGGGCTATAGGTGTTTAAGGCAGAATACTATGGTCTGACTCAAATCCGCATTGCAGTGTCAACACAGTCGGAAATACACACACATCTGTCCACCAAGATAGGCAATAGTGGATTTGTTGACAGTTATTCCAAAACAGCAATGCTGACTGTTATCGTACTGTCAGACCTGTTGTAATTATGGAAATAAATATACTGCATATCTATGTCAGGACGGATGGATTCAGGATTCCTTTAATGTGATTTCTCCTTTTTGATGTATTTTCTTTAGGTTGAGAGCTTTTACCACCCAGAGAGAGGCAAGGGTGGGAGACCGGATCATAGTTATCTATAATCCACTCACTGCATGCCTACTTCATCTAATTCCACAAATTGACATTTAATCTGTGATATTTTGACTAATTCTGTCACGCTACGCTACTATCTGTGAACCAGAGAGCATCTCGTTCCGATGTGATTTCGCATAAACGGTGTGTCTTTCAATTACATTTAGTCTTTTTTCTTCTCTGTTTTCTCTCGTCTTGATTTTTTCTGTTGTTCGTCTTTATCTTTTCTTCTACTCTCTTTGTTATTCACTGGGGGCGTTTCTCTGTCCTAATCTTTATTGAGACGATCGATAGGTGACGGCAACACCTGACCGACGGTGAATAAATCACTTATAATCACACTTGTTGGGCTGTTCTCACATCTTTCCAACAATCCCTCTTTCCACCCGGTCTCGCATGAATACTCCCTGTGTTCAGGCTGGTTATTGGCTGGCTCTGTCAACAATAACTCAACGTCTGAACGAACAAACAAAGCAGGTCCAGAGAGCAGGATGAGTTGAGATGGGATCAATATGAAGTAGTGGTGTGTTGCTGGTTGACTGCCGTTATGTAAAAGCCTAAGGACCATTTCCTGGGATCAGAGATCGATGGCGGTGCGGAACACTGGAGAGAAGAGGGTGCTTCCCAAATGGAACCTGATACCCTATTTAGTGCACTCTTCTTGGCAGGGCACATAGGGCTCTGGTTAAAAAATAGTGCACTATATATGGCATAGGTTGCCCTGTTGGGACGCAGCCCAGGAGTCCTCCTATCAGGTGTAACTGAGCGACGGGAGAGACTTTTACAAGGACCTCCGTGCCATGTACTGGGACATGTTCTGACACAGCCTCACAGCTGTGGGAAAATACATATACATGTATGCTTCCTCCCTCACGCTGACATACTTGTGTTTATGTGTTGGGGAAATGTTACTGGCAAACATGGACAGGTAGGCACAGGAGCAGGATCAGGCTAGCATTGACAGATAGGCACAGGAGCAGGATCAGGCTAGCATTGACAGGTAGGCACAGGAGCAGGATCAGGCTAGCATTGACAAGTAGGCACAGGAGCAGGATCAGGCTAGCATTGACAGGTAGGCACAGGAGCAGGATCAGGCTAGCATTGACAGATAGGCACAGGAGCAGGATCAGGCTACATTGACAAGTAGGCACTGGAGCAGGATCAGCAGCATTGACAGATAGGCACAGGAGCAGGATCAGGCTAGCATTGACAAGTAGGCACAGGAGCAGGAGCAGGCTAGTATTAACAGGTAGGCACAGGAGCAGGATCAGGCTAGCATGGACAGGTAGGCACAGGAGCAGGAGCAGGATCAGGCTAGTATTAACAGGTAGGCACAGGAGCAGGATCAGACTAGCATTGACAAGTAAGCCCAGGAGCAGGAGCAGGCTAGCATTGACATGTCGGACCAGGAGCAGGCACTAGCATGGACAGGTAGGCACAGGAGCAGGATTAGGCTAGTTTTGACAGTTAGGTTCAGGAGCAGGATCAGGCTAGTATTAATGGAGGTAGGCTCAGACGCAACAACAGGCACGCTCGCATGCATGCACGCACGCACACACACACAAACCTCCACCCCCCCACACACAAACACACACAACACCCATCAGTATTTGTGAGGAGCCAGATGGAGAGGGGGGAGAGGAGCAGGAGCATTGACATGTCGGCCCAGGAGCCAGATGGAGAGGAGAGGAGAGGAGAGGAGAGGAGAGGAGAGGAGAGGGAGAGGAGAGGAGAGGAGAGGAGAGGAGAGGAGAGGAGAGGAGGAGAGGAGAGGAGAGGAGAGGAGAGGGAGAAAAGAGAGGAAAGAAAAGGATAGAGAGGAAGGAGAGTGGTTGAGGGATGTGCACTCCCCTCATTCTTAGTCAGGACACGAGGTCTCTGAGAATTTAGTCTGAAGAGGGAGCTCTAGCCTTTGGGTGATGCAACACTAGACGTGAAGCCGGCAACACAGCCCGTGGTAATACAGGGTTTTTCCCATCGCCACAGACTCCAGCAGAATGCTGGCAGTTTAACTCCATGCAAAGTTACCTCAAAATAGTTCCCTTTAAGACCTGTTCATCTGATGAAATAGATAGGAGATGCAGGTACGTGGTATCATGAAATGATTGGTATATAAAGGATTGGTATATAAATGATTGGTATATAAAGGATTGGTATATAAAGGATTGGTATATAAAGGATTGGTATATAAAGGATTGGTATTTGGTATATAAAGGATTGGTATATAAAGGATTGGTATATAAAATGATTGGTATATAAAGGATTGGTATATAAAGGATTGGTATTTTGTATATAAAGGATTGGTATATAAAGGATTGGTATATAAAGGATTGGTATATAAAGTTGGTATTTGGTATATAAAGGATTGGTATATAAAGGATTGGTATATAAAGGATTGGTATATAAAGGATTGGTATTTGGTATATAAAGGATTGGTATTTTGTATATAAAGGATTGGTATATAAAGGATTGGTATATAAATAATTGGTATATAAAGGATTGGTATTTGGTATATAAAGGATTGGTATTTGGTATATAAAGGATTGGTATATAAAGGATTGGTATATAAAGGATTGGTATATAAAGGATTGGTATTTGGTATATAAAGGATTGGTATTTTGTATATAAAGGATTGGTATATAAAGGATTGGTATATAAAGGATTGGTATTTGGTATATAAAGGATTGGTATATAAAGGATTGGTATATAAAGGATTGGTATTTGGTATATAAAGGATTGGTATATAAAGGATTGGTATATAAAGGATTGGTATTTGGTATATAAAGGATTGGTATATAAAGGATTGGTATTTGGTATATAAAGGATTGGTATTTTGTATATAAAGGATTGGTATATAAAGGATTGGTATTTGGTATATAAAGGATTGGTATTTGGTATATAAAGGATTGGTATATAAAGAATTTGTATATAAAGGATTGGTATTTGGTATATAAAGGATTGGTATTTGGTATATAAAGGATTGGTATTTTGTATATAAAGGATTGGTATATAAAGGATTGGTATATAAAAGGATTGGTATTTGGTATATAAAGGATTGGTATAAAAGGATTGGTATATAAAGGATTGGTATTTGGTATATAAAGGATTGTATTTTGTATATAAATGATTGGTATATAAAGGATTGGTATATAAAGGATTGGTATTTTGTATATAAAGGATTGGTATATAAAGGATTGTATATAAAGGATTGGTATAAAGGATTGGTATTTGGTATATAAAGGATTGGTATATAAAGGATTGGTATATAAAGGATTGGTATATAAAGGATTGGTATTTGGTATATAAAGGATTGGTATTTTGTATATAAAGGATTGGTATATAAAGAATTGGTATATAAAGGATTGGTATTTGGTATATAAAGGATTGGTATATAAAGGATTGGTATATAAAGGATTGGTATATAAATGATTGGTATATAAAGGATTGGTATATATAAAGGATTGGTATTTTGTATATAAAGGATTGGTATATAAGGATAAGGATTGGTATTTTGTATATAAAGGATTGGTATATAAAGGATTGGTATATAAAAGGATTGTATTTGGTATATAAAGGATTGGTATATAAAGGATTGGTATATAAAGGATTGGTATGAAGGATTGGTATATGAAGGATTGGTATATAAAAGGCATGGTGTTTTGAAACAGAAAGAAGCATGTAATGTTTCCTTGGGACTGAAAATGGCCATTCCAATGTTTAAAGAAGGTTATTTCAATATATTTTCTATACTTAGTAAAAATGCTTGGGGTATTTGTACTTTACTATCTATATTTTTTAAACTTTAGTTCACTACATTCCTAAGGGGAAAATAAATACTTTTTTACTTCATAGATTTTCCTGACATCCAAAAAAGTATTTGTTACATTTTGAATGCTTAGCAGGATATTAAAACACACTTATCAAGAGAACACCCCTGGCTTATCCCGACTGCCTCTGATCTGGCGGACTCATAAACACAAAGGCATTGCTTGTAAATGATGTCTGAGTGTAGGAGTGTGCCCTGGCTATCCCACAAATTTAAAAACAAGAAAATGGTGCCGTCCTGGTTCGCTTAAAAATAAGGGAATTTCAAAATGATTCATACTTTTACTTGTACTTTTGATAATAAAGTAGTTGAGCAATTACATTTGCTTTTTTTTTATACTCAAATACTTTAAACTTTTAAACAAGTAGTATTTTACTGGGTGACTTTCACTTTACTTGAGTCATTTTCTATTAAGACATCTTTACCTTCACTCAAGTATGACAATTGGGTAGTTTTTCCACCAATGTGCAAATGGAACATCACACTAGATGTCTCAGGAAGATCACAGTGTGATGATAAACCAGCTCCAACTAGCCGCCATCCTCTAGTTTGTTGGAGCCTTTTCAGTTTTATAAACAGTAGTTACTCTTTAAGTACTCCAGTATCTGTGGGTGACTCTTGCTGAGTTTATTAAAACCACTCTGACTCTTGTACATGTAGACAGTGACCCAACCTGCTGTGTAATCACCCTGTGGGTTGGGTTGGTTTTTGAGCCAGGCGTCCTTCCTTCACTCTTAATTGAGTCATCCCCTTACACACACTCAAGCTGTGCGGAGGATGTTGGTCACGATGAATGACTCCACTAGACACCATTCAGCTGGGGGTGGTGACCACACTAATGCTCACGATGTGGTTAAGGGGGAGGTGGTTAATGGGGAGAGCTGTGAAAGGCTCTTATAACCATGATGGAGCAGAGCTGTGTGAAAGGCTCTTATAACCATGATGGACAGAGCTGTGTGAAAGGCTCTTATAACCATGATGGAGCAGAGCTGTGTGAAAGGCTCTTATAATCATGATGGAGCAGAGCTGTGTGAAAGGCTCTTATAACCATGATGGAGCAGAGCTGTGAAAGGCTCTTATAACTATGATAGAGCAGAGCTGTGTGAAAGGCTCTTATAACCATGATGGAGCAGAGCTGTGTGAAAGGCTCTTATAAATATGTGGAGCAGAGCTGTGTGAAGGCTCTTATAACCATGGTGGAGGCTCTTATAACCATGGTGGAGCAGAAGGCTCTTATAAATATGATGGAGCAGAAAGGCTCTTATAACCATGATGGAGAGAGCTGAAAAGGCTCTTATAACCATGATGGAGCAGAGCTGTATGAAAGGCTCTTATAATCATGATGGAGCAGAGCTGTGTGAAAGGATCTTATAACCATGATGGAGCAGAGCTGTGTGAAAGGCTCTTATAACCATGATGGGAGCAGAGCTGTGTGAAAACTATGGCTCTGTATAACCATGATGGTGGAGCAGAGCTGGTGAAAGGCTCTTATAACCATGAAGCAGAGCTGTGTGAAGGCTCTTATAACCATGATGGAGCAGAGCTGTGTGAAAGGCTCTTATAACCATGATGGAGCAGAGCTGTGTGAAAGGATCTTATAACCATGATGGAGCAGAGCTGTGTGAAAGGCTCTTATAACCATGATAGAGCAGAGCTGTGTGAAAGGCTCTTATAACTATGATGGAGCAGAGCTGTGTGAAAGGCTCTTATAACCATGGTGGAGCAGAGCTGTGTGAAAGGCTCTTATAACCATGATGGAGCAGAGCTGTGTGAAAGGCTCTTATAACCATGATGGAGCAGAGCTGTGTGAAAGGCTCTTATAACCATGATGGAGCAGAGCTGTGTGAAAGGCTCTTATAACCATGATGGAGCAGAGCTGTGTGAAAGGCTCTTATAATCATGATGGAGCAGAGCTGTGTGAAAGGCTCTTATAACCATGATGGAGCAGAGCTGTGTGAAAGGCTCTTATAATCATGATGGAGCAGAGCTGTGTGAAAGGCTCTTATAACCTCTTATAATCATGATGGAGCAGAGCTGTGTGAAAGGCTCTTATAACCATGATGGAGCAGAGCTGTGTTACTAACCATGAAAGGCTCTCATGATAACCATGATGGAGCTGTGTGAGCTCTTATAGCCATGATGGAGCAGAGCTGAAAGGCTCTTATAACCATGATGGAGCAGAAAGCTCTTATAATCATGATGGAGCAGAGCTGAAAGGCTCTTATAACCATGATGGAGCAGAGCTGTGTGAAAGGCTCTTATAACCATGATGGAGCAGAGCTGTGTGAAAGGCTCATATAACCATGATGGAGCAGAGCTGTGTGAAAGGCTCTTATAACCATGATGGAGCAGAGCTGTGTGAAGGCTCTTATAACCATGATGGAGCAGAGCTGTGTGAAAGGCTCTTATAACCATGATGGAGCAGAGCTGTGTGAAAGGCTCTTATAACCATGATGGAGCAGAGCTGTGTGAAAGGCTCTTATAACCATGATGGAGCAGAGCTGTGTGAAAGGCTCTTATAATCATGATGGAGCAGAGCTGTGTGAAAGGCTCTTATAACCATGATGGAGCAGAGCTGTGTGAAAGGCTCTTATAACCATGATGGAGGCTCTTAGGAGCTGTGTGAAAAAGGCTCTTATAACCATGATGGAGCAGAGCTGTGATTATAACCATGATGGAGCAGTTGTGAAAGGCTTAACAGCATTTACGAGGATCTAACATGGCACTTTAGAGGGGTGGATGTTGGAGTGGCAGAGCCCATCCACAGCCAAACTGTGAGGAAAACAGCCTTCGAAAGTTGTGGAGCGTTGGGGTTATGTACTAACATGATGAAAGCAGTCGAACAGAGTGATGGTTGCTCTCAACGTGGTTCATTCGTTTAGGTGACGGGTCTGGTACGTAGAGGTTTCGCTTTAACACAAGCCATCCTCACACTGCAATTAAAACCTTAATCGCTAGCGCCACGGGCACACTGAGAGGCAAGTACCCATATTCTCTCTCCATTGGTATCTTGTCTAGGAACCATGTGTGAGAGCGTTCATGGGAATATTGGTGTAGTGAGCAATGTACTCTTTATAATAGAGAACCAGGACAGTTAAGTGGTACCATCTTTCCGTCAATGGGTTTACACTGAGTGGACAAAACACTAAGGACACCTGCACTTTCCATGACATAGACTGACAAGGAGGAGACAGGTTAAATAAGGATTTCTAAGCCTTGAGACAATTGAGACATGGATTTGTTTTATGTGCCATTCAGAGGATGAATGGGAAAGACAAAAGATTAAGGTGCCTTTGAACGGGGTATGGTAGTAGGTGCCAGGCACACCGGTTTGTGTCAAGAACTGCGATGCTGCTGGGGTTTTTCATGCTCAACAGTTTCCTGTGTGTATCAAGAATTGCTCACCACCCAAATGACATCCAACCAATTTGACTCAACTGTGGGAAGCATAAGAGTCAACATGGGCCAGCATCCCTGTGGAATGCTTTCAACACCTTGTAGAGTCCAAGCCCTGACGAATTGAGGCTTTCTTGAGTTCTTGTGTTCATCAACTCCTTGATACAGCAGGCTTGTGTTCATCAACTCCTTGATGCAGCAGACATGAGATAACACATCTACTCATCTACTCCTTGATACAGCAGGCTTGTGTTCATCAACTCCTTGATGCAGCAGACATGAGATAACACATCTACTCATCTACCCTTGATACAGCAGGCGTGTTTTCATCAACTCCTTGATACAGCAGGCTTGTGTTCATCAACTCCTTGATGCAGCAGACATGAGATAACACATCTACTCATCTACTCCTTGATACAGCAGGCTTGTGTTCATCAACTCCTTGATACAGCAGGCTTGTGTTCATCAACTCCTTGATGCAGCAGACATGAGATAACACATCTACTCATCTACTCCTTGATACAGCAGGCTTGTGTTCATCAACTCCTTGATGCGGCAGGCTTGTGTTCATCGACTCCTTGATACAGCAGGCTGGTGTTCATCAACTCCTTGATGCAGCAGGCTTGTGTGCATCAACTCCTTGATGCAGCAGGCTTGTGTTCATCTACTCCTTGAAGCAGCAGGCTTGTGTTCATCAACTCCTTGATGCAGCAGGCTTGTGTTCATCAACTCCTTTGATGCAGCAGGCTTGTGTGCATCAACTCCTTGATGCAGCAGGCTTGTGTTCATCTACTCCTTGATGCGGCAGGCTTGTGTTCATCGACTCCTTGATACAGCAGGCTGGTGTTCATCAACTCCTTGATGCAGCAGGGGCTTGTGTGCATCAACTCCCTGATGCAGCAGGCTTGTGTTCATCTACTCCCTTGATGCAGCAGGCTTGTGTTCATCAACTCCTTGATGCAGCAGGCTTGTGTTCATCAACTCCTTGATGCAGCAGGCTTGTGTGCATCAACTCCTTGATGCAGCAGGCTTGTGTTCATCTACTCCTTGATGCAGCAGGCTTGTGTTCATCTACTCCTTGATTGAGCAGGCATGTTGAGTGCCTGCTAGAAGGATCTGCTCTAAAATGGGCACAGGGCAGCTCCTTTGTCTTCAGATAAGAAGAGCAGCCTAGTCCTCCCTCCATCACTTTCGCTGTGGCTGTTATATCTGCAGGTGCATCTGCAGCTATCTCTTAATGATTCATGTTTGGCACTGTTCCCCTCTTACTGGAGCCTTTGTGAAGAGGGAGTTAGCTGTGTAGGATAGAGAAAGAGAGGAGTTAGCTGTGTAGGAGAGAGAAATAAGGGGAGTTAGCTGTGTAGGATAGAGAAAGAGAGGAGTTAGCTGTGTAGGAGAGAGAGAAAGAGAGGAGTTAGTTGTGTAGGAGAGAGAAATAAGGGAGTTAGCTGTGTAGGAGAGAGAAAGAGGAGTTAGCTGTGTAGGAGAGAGAAAGAGGGAGTTAGCTGTGTAGGAGAGAGAAAGAGGAGTTAGCTGGGTAGGAGAGAGAAAGAGGGAGTTAGCTGTGTAGGAGAGAGAAATAAGGGAGTTAGCTGTGCTAGGAGAGAAGAGGAGTTAGCTGTGCAGGGAGAGAAAGAGGGGAGTTAGCTGTGTAGGAGAGAAAGAGGAGTTAGCTGTGTAGAGAGAAATAAGACAGCTGTAGGAGAGCAAGAGGGAGTTAGCTGTGTAAGGAGAGAGAAATAAGGGAGTTGTGTAGGAGAGACAAAGAGGGGAGTTAGCTGTGTAGAAGAGAGAAAGAGGGAGTTCAGTGCATAGAGAGAAAGAGGGACAGAAATAAAGAAAGGAGAGAAATGGAATGGGAGAGTGCGATATGACACAGGCCAAGTTTGAGAGAGAGATAGAGAGAGAGAGAGAGAGACAGAGAGAGAGAGGAGGGGAGAGAGAGACAGAGAGAGAGAGAAGAGAGATAGAGAGAGAGAGAGAGAGAGGAGAGAGAGAGAGAGAGAGAGAGAGAGAGAGAGAGAGAGAGAGGGTAGATGTTTGGTGAGATATTATTGCTGAGCTCAGAGTTCTTTTTTGACGTATGGCCAGCTTTCCAACAATACATCAAGAAAAAAAATAGTATCTCAGAGTTGATTTTCCCTGGATGTTGGCACATCAGTCTTACGCCTCTGGCACCTCTGTGAGTTGCAGAACCAGAGAAGGGAGAGATAGGAGTGATCAGTCAAACCACCTTGAGTGTAAACAAACAGCAGCACCTCCTTGATTCACAACTGGACCTAATTCTCTAAGGTTGTAAACATAAACAACATAACAATGACAGCACACATCCCTGAAACAAATCATTAAAAAAGGAGTCAAAACAGTTCAAATGTTACATGTCTCCTCTCTTTAATCCCACCTGTTGAAACAGTGAATATATTTGTCCTCTTTGAAGCATTCTGTTCCATAACTCCTTTAGTATACTGACCTGTCCAGATGTCTGTCTGTTCCATTACTCCTTTAGTATACTGACCTGTCCAGATGTCTGTCTGTTCCATTACTCCTTTAGTATACTGACCTGTCCAGATGTCTGTCTGTTCCATAACCCTTTAGTATATCGACCTGTCCAGATGTCTGTCTGTTCCATAACTCCTTTAGTATATCGACCTGTCCAGATGTCTGTCTGTTCCATAACTCCTTTAGTATATGACCTGTCCAGATGTCTGTCTGTTCCATAACTCCTTTAGTATACTGACCTGTCCAGATGTCTGTCTGTTCCATAACTCCTTTAGTATATCGACCTGTCCAGATGTCTGTCTGTTCCATAACTCCTTTAGTATATCGACCTGTCCAGATGTCTTTCTGTTCCATAACCCTTTAGTATACTGACCTGTCCAGATGTCTGTCTGTTCCATAACTCCTTTAGTATACTGACCTGTCCAGATGTCTTTCTGTTCCATAACTCCTTTTAGTATATCGACCTGTCCAGATGTCTGTCTGTTCCATAACTCCTTTAGTATATCGACCTGTCCAGATGTCTGTCTGTTCCATAAGTCCTTTAGTATATCGACCTGTCCAGATGTCTGTCTGTTCCATAACTCCTTTAGAGTATACCAGGACCTGTCCAGATGTCTTTCTCTGTTCCATAACTCCTTTAGGGATACTGACCTGTCCAGATGTCTTTCTGTTCATAAACTCCTTTAGTATATCGACCTGTCCAGATGTCTGTCTGTTCCATAACTCCTTTAGTATACTGACCTGTCCAGATGTCTGTCTGTTCCATAACCCTTTAGTATACTGACCTGTCCAGATGTCTGTCTGTTCCATAACCTCTTTAGTATATCGACGACTGTCCAGATGTCTGTCTGTTCCATAAGTCCTTTAGTATATTGACCTCGTCCAGATGTCTGTCTGTTCCATAACTCCTTTAGTATATCTACCTGTCCAGATGTCTGTCTGTTCCATAACTCCTTTAGTATACTGGACCTGTCCAGATGTCTGTCTGTTCCATAACTCCTTTAGTATACTGACCTGTCCAGATGTCTGTCTGTTCCATAACTCCTTTAGTATATCGACCTGTCCAGATGTCTGTCTGTTCCATAAGTCCTTTAGTATATCGACCTGTCCAGATGTCTGTCTGTTCCATAACTCCTTTAGTATATCGACCTGTCCAGATGTCTGTCTGTTCCATAACTCCTTTAGGATACTGACCTGTCCAGATGTCTTTCTGTTCCATAACTCCTTTAGTATATCGACCTGTCCAGATGTCTGTCTGTTCCATAACTCCTTTAGTATATCGACCTGTCCAGATGTCTGTCTGTTCCATAACTCCTTTAGGATACTGACCTGTCCAGATGTCTTTCTGTTCCATAACTCATTTAGTATATCGACCTGTCCAGATGTCTGTCTGTTCCATAACTCCTTTAGGATACTGACCTGTCCAGATGTCTTTCTGTTCCATAACTCCTTTAGTATATCGACCTGTCCAGATGTCTGTCTGTTCCATAAGTCCTTAAGTATACTGACCTGTCCAGATGTCTGTCTGTTCCATAAACTCCTTTAGTATACTGAATCTGTCCAGATGTCTGTCTGTTCCATAACTCCTTTAGTATACTGACCTGTCCAGATGTCTGTCTGTTCCATAACTCCTTTAGTATACTGACCAGTCCAGATGTCTGTCTGCTTCCATAACTCCTTTAGTATATCGACCTGTCCAGATATCTGTCTGTTCCATAACTCCTTTGTTAGTATACTGACCTGTCCAGATGTCTGTCTGTTCCATAACTCCCTTAGTATACTGACCCTGTCCAGATGTCTGTCTGTTCCATAACTCCTTTAGTATACTTGACTCTATCCAGATGTCTGTCTGTTCCATAACCTTTAGGATACTGGACCTGTCCAGATGTCTGTCTGTTCCATAACTCTTAGTATACTGACCTGTCCAGATGTCTGTCTGTTCCATAACTCCTTTAGTATATCGACCTGTCCAGATGTCTGTCTGTTCCATAAGTCCTTTAGTATATCGACCTGTCCAGATGTCTGTCTGTTCCATAACTCCTTTTGTATATCGACCTGTCCAGATGTCTGTCTGTTCCATAACCCCTTGTGATACTGACTCTGTCCAGATGTCTTTCTGTTCCATAACTCCTTTAGTATATCGACCTGTCCAGATGTCTGTCTGTTCCAGAACCTCTTTAGTATACCGACCTGTCCAGATGTCTGTCTGTTCCATAACCCTTTAGTATACTGACCTGTCCAGATGTCTGTCTGTTCCATAACTCTTTAGTATATCGGGACCTGTCCAGATGTCTGTCTGTTCCATAAGTCCTTTAGTATATCGACCTGTCCAGATGTCTGTCTGTTCCATAACTCCTTTAGTATATCGACTTATCCAGATGTCTGTCTGTTCCATAAGTCCTTTAGTATATGATCTGTCCTGGTTGTCTGTCTCGTTCCATAACTCCTTTAGTATATCGACCTGTCCAGATGTCTGTCTGTTCCATAACTCCTTTAGGATACTGACCTGTCCAGATGTCTTTCTGTTCCATAACTCCTTTAGTATATCGACCTGTCCAGATGTCTGTCTATTCCATAACTCCTTTAGTATATCGACCTGTCCAGATGTCTGTCTGTTCCATAACTCCTTTAGGATACTGACCTGTCCAGATGTCTTTCTGTTCCATAACTCCTTTAGTATATCGACCTGTCCAGATGTCTGTCTGTTCCATAAGTCCTTAAGTATACTGACCTGTCCAGATGTCTGTCTGTTCCATAACTCCTTTAGGATACTGACCTGTCCAGATGTCTTTCTGTTCCATAACTCCTTTAGTATATCGACCTGTCCAGATGTCTGTCTGTTCCATAAGTCCTTTAGTATACTGACCTGTCCAGATGTCTGTCTGTTCCATAACTCCTTTAGTATATCGACCTGTCCAGATGTCTGTCTGTTCCATAACTCCTTTAGTATACTGACCTGTCCAGATGTCGTTCTGTTCCATAACTCCTTTAGTATACTGACCTGTCCAGATGTCTGTCTGTTCCATAACTCCTTTAGTATATTGACCTGTCCAGATGTCTGTCTGTTCCATAACTCCTTTAGTATACTGACCTCTCCAGATGTCTGTCTGTTCCATAAGTCCTTTAGTATACTGACCTGTCCAGATGTGTGTCTGTTCCATAACTCCTTTAGTATATCGACCTGTCCAGATGTTTCTGTTCCATAACTCCTTTAGTATACTGACCTGTCCAGATGTCTGTCTGTTCCATAACTCATTTAGTATATTGACCTGTCCAGATGTCTGTCTGTTCCATAACTCCTTTAGTATATCGACCTGTCCAGATGTTTCTGTTCCATAACTCCTTTAGTATATCGACCTGTCCAGATGTCTGTCTGTTCCATAACTCCTTTAGTATATCGACCTGTCCAGATGTCTGTCTGTTCCATAACTCCTTTAGTATATCGACCTGTCCAGATGTCTGTCTGTTCCATAACTCCTTTAGTATACTGACCTGTCCAGATGTCGTTCTGTTCCATAACTCCTTTAGTATACTGACCTGTCCAGATGTCTGTCTGTTCCATAACTCCTTTAGTATATTGACCTGTCCAGATGTCTGTCTGTTCCATAACTCCTTTAGTATACTGACCTCTCCAGATGTCTGTCTGTTCCATAAGTCCTTTAGTATACTGACCTGTCCAGATGTGTGTCTGTTCCATAACTCCTTTAGTATATCGACCTGTCCAGATGTTTCTGTTCCATAACTCCTTTAGTATACTGACCTGTCCAGATGTCTGTCTGTTCCATAACTCCTTTAGTATATCGACCTGTCCAGATGTCTGTCTGTTCCATAACTCCTTTAGTATATCGACCTGTCCAGATGTCTGTCTGTTCCATAACTCCTTTAGTATATCGACCTGTCCAGATGTCTTTGCAAAAACATACAAGTCTTTTTTCCTGACAAAAGGAGTGAAAAGTCTTTGCATGTCCTCCATTCATCTCAATCAAACCATATCAGAGTGAAGAGCTCTTTGGATACACACGGAAGAGCAATACCATTTCAAGGTCCACACGATGAGGTTAAACTATTTCTGTGAATACACACATTCCGGTCAGACTAACATGAGCGTCAAGATGTATTTATACATGAGCTTGGCAGTACTAAGCAAAGACTAATTTATTTTTAGTCTATTTCAAACTACTCGACTCCCCCTACATGTCCTGACATCACCCTGGGCAACCTTGTCCACGTTTAAAGGCAGTGTGGAAAATAACTAGAACATGTAGCAGTTAATCCAAAATGAGTTAGACTTACTGCCACTGGAATAGGCCCACTGCCACTGGAATAGGCTCACTGCCACTGGAATAGGCTTACTGCCACTGGAATAGGCTCACTGCCACTGAAATAGGCTCACTGCCACTGAAATAGGCTCACCGCCACTGGAATAGGCTTACTGCCACTGGAATAGGCTTACTGCCACTGGAATAGGTTTACTGACACTGGAATAGGCCTACCGCCACTGAATAGGCTTACCGCCACTGGAATAGGCCAACATGCATTGAACAGACTACTGCCACTGGAATAGGTTTACTGCACTGGATTAGGTTATTGCCACTGAATAGTTTACTGCCACTGAATAGCTGCACGCCACCGGGTCAGGCTTTACGCCACTGAATAGGCTTACTGCTCAGTAGCGCTTACTGCCACTGGAATAGACTTACTTACTGCCACTGGAATAGGCTTACTGCCACTGGAATAGATTTACTGCCACTGGAATAGGCTTACTGCCACTGAAATAGGCTTACTGCCACTGGAATATGCTTACTGCCACTGAAATAGGGGCTTACTGCCACTGGAATAGGCTTACTGCCTGGAATAGACTTACTGCCACTGGAATAGGAAACACACTGCCACTGGAATAGATTTGCTGCCACTGGAATAGACTTACTGCCACTGGAACCGACACTGCCACTGAAATAGGCTTACTGCCCACTGGAATAGGCTTACTGCCACTATAATAGGCTTACTGCCACTGAAATAGGGCTTCACTGCCACTGGAATAGGCTTACTGCCACTGGAATAGGTTTACTGCCACTGAATAGGCTTACTGCCACTAAAATAGGCTTACTGCCACTGAAATAGACTTACTGCCACTGGAATAGGCTTACTGCCACTGATATAGGCTTACTGCACACTGAAATAGGCTTACTGCCACTGAAATAGACTTACTGCCACTGGAATAGGCTTACTGCCCAAATAGGTTTACTGCCACTGAAATAGGCTTACTGCCTGACAATGCAAAACAATTGAATATTTGAATATTTGTTTGTTTAAGGGTCAATCACAAGGCACACTGCTAAGAGAGCATCAGTTTAGAAGCGATATTGTCAAGCAACTTCCTCATCAACCACCTGCAATGCACCTTGTGTTTTATGTACACAGCCAGCCTCTAATTTAACTTGATAAGCTAGCTAACGTTCGCTAGCTAGTCAGTTTACAGCCTGCCTCAGATATAGCTAATGTCAGCTAGTGTGTGTGTGTGTGTGGACGTGTGTGCACGTGTGCGTGTGGACGTATGTGCGTGTGTGTGCATGTATGTGTGTGTGTGTGACGTGTGTGTGTGTGTGTGTGTGTGTGTGCATGTGTGTGTGTGTGTGTGTGTGTGTGTGTGCGTGTGCGTGTGTGGACGTGTAGAAGAACAGTAAACTAATTATGAAATTTGACCAACTGGGGACATTTAGTTAGTCCCCACTAGGCTGTTGCGGTCACAAAGTTGTGTGTTGTGTGTGTGTGTGTGTGCTCTCATTTATTAATGTGAGCTGCAACATCAAAGCCTAATCCCACTGAAAGATGAAAGGCTTCTTTCTATGTAAATTATTTAATTTGAATAACAAATGTTTTGAGTGTGTGTGTGTGTGTGTGTGTCTGTGTGTGTGTGTGTGTCTGTGTCTGTGTGTGTGTGTGTGTGTGTGTGTGTGTGTGTTGTGTGTGTGTGTGTGTGTGTGGAGGGAGGGGTGACAAGGCGTGGATTTAAATGGGTCAAGCAGGTAAACTACGGCGATAGAATGAAAGATGGGATAAAAGCAGATATGAGGATGAGACAATGGAACTCGCTGACCAGCTGATAACAGTGTTGATTCAGCAACATGCATTATGTAGGTTATCCCATTCTATTGGGATTGAAGCCGGAAAATGTCTTGTAATATGTTGATCCACAGGACAGATGGTGATTAATGAGAGTGGTATTTAGACAACATATGAGAAACATACACAACCGTTCAAATGTTTGTGGGATCACTAAGAAATGTCCTTGTTTTTGAAAGAAACACGTTTTTGTTCCGTTAAAATAACATCAAATTGATCAGAAATACAGTGTAGACATTGTTAATGTTGTAAATGACTATTGTAGCTGGAAGCAGCAGATGTTTTATGGAATATCTACATAGGCGTACAGAGGCCCATTATCAGCAACCATCACTCCTGTGGCAGGTTGTGTGAGCTAACCTAAGTTTATTATTTTAAAAAGGCTAATTGATCATTAGAAAACCGTATAGTAATTTTGTTAGCACAGCTGAAAACTGATGTCCTGATTAAAGAAGCAATAAAACTGGCCTTCTTTAGACTAGTTGAGAATCTGGAGCATCAGCATTTGTGGGTTCGACACAGGATCAAAATGGCCAGAGACAAATCTTTCTTCTGAAACTTTTGAACGGTAGACCAACGTTAGATTTTTAGGTGAACTGTCCCTTTAAAAAGCGATAGCTCATCCTTATCCAGCATCCTGATGGAACCAAAAACCACCACATGTGACCCGACTGAAAGGAAGGAAGAGGTTTACTCTCTCTTCAAAAAGCATGCACTGTAGTTGTTGGAGATGAGGCCAGAATGTCCTCTTCGTATCCCTGCTATCTCTCCCCTCACACTGTAGTTGTTGGAGATGAGGCCAGAATGTCCTCTTCGTATCCCTGCTATCTCTCCCCTCACACTGTAGTTGTTGGAGATGAGGCCAGAATGTCCTCTTCGTATCCCTGCTATCTCTCCCCTCACACTGTAGTTGTTGGAGATGAGGCCAGAATGTCCTCTTTCGTATCCCTGCTATCTCTCCCCTCACACTGTAGTTGCTGGAGATGAGGCCAGAATGCCCCCTGGCTCTCCCCTCACACTGTAAAGTTGGAGATGAGGCCAGAATGTCCTCTTCGTATCCCTGCTATCTCTCCCCCACACTGTAGTGCTGCTGGAGATGAGGCCAGAATGTCATCTCCCCACAATCACCATCAAAAGATGAGGCCAGCTTTCCTCCCCTGGTGCTGTCCCAAGGTGCCAATAACACACACACACACACACACACACACACACACACACACACACACACACACACACACACACACACACACACACACACACCACACACACACACGCGCGCGCACACACATACACACACACACACACACACACACACACACACACACACACACACACACACACACACACACACACACACACACACACACACACACACACACACAGTGACCGATGAGGCTCCATCAGCAGGTTGAGAGGCTGTTTGTGTCACAGAGTAATCCGGTGGTGATTTTAATGGGTCCCTGCTCCATGATATTGATCTTCTATTGGATGGAAAGACAGATGATCTCCTCTAGCATGGAGAGACAAATGGTGTGAATCAAATGTGTTGACTGGACTGACTCTCCAGAGTAATGATAATGATGTGAATCAAATGTGTTGACTGGACTGATTCTCCAGAGTACTGATAATGATGTGAATCAAATGTGTTGACTGGACTGACTCTCCAGAGTACTGATAATGATGTGAATCAAATGTGTTGACTGGACTGACTCTCCAGAGTACTGATAATGATGTGAATCAAATGTGTTGACTGGACTGATTCTCCAGAGTACTGATAATGATGTGAATCAAATGTGTTGACTGGACTGACTCTCCAGAGTACTGATAATGATGTGAATCAAATGTGTTGACTGGACTGATTCTCCAGAGTACTGATACTGATCTGAATCAAATGTGTTGACTGGACTGACTCTCCAGAGTACTGATAATGATGTGAATCAAATGTGTTGACTGGTTGACTCTCTGAGTACTGATAATGATGTGAATCAAATGTGTTGACTGGACTGACTCTCCAGAGTACTGATAATGATGTGAATCAAATGTGTTATTGGACTGACTCTCCAGGTACTGATAATGATGTGAATCAAATGTGTTGACTGGACTGACTCTCTGAGTACTGATAATGATGTGAATCAAAATGTGTTGACTGGACTGACTCTCCTGAGTACTGATAATGATCTGAATCAAATGTGTTGACTGGACTGACTCTCCAGGTACTGATAATGATGTGAATCAAATGTGTTGACTGGACTGACTCTCCAGAGTACTGATAATGATGTGAATCAAATGTGTTGACTGGACTGACTCTCCAGAGTACTGATAATGATGTGAATCAAATGTGTTGACTGGACTGACTCTCCAGGTACTGATGGTGAATCTGTGTTGACTGGACTGACTCTCCAGAGTACTGATAATGATGTGAATCAAATGTGTTGACTGGACTGACTGATCAGAGTACTGATAATGATCTGAATCAAATGTGTTGACTGGACTGACTCTCCAGAGTAATGATAATGATGTGAATCAAATGTGTTGACTGGACTGACTCTCCAGAGTACTGATAATGATGTGAATCAAATGTGTTGACTGGACTGACTCTCCTGAGTACTGATAATGATGTGAATCAAATGTGTTGACTGGACTGACTCTCAGAGTACTGATAATGATGAATCAAATGTGTTGACTGGACTGACTCTCCTGAGTACTGATAATGATGTGAATCAAATGTGTTGACTGGACTGACTCTCCAGAGTACTGATAATGATGTGAATCAAATGTGTTGACTGGACTGACTCCAGAGTACTGATAATGATGTGAATCAAATGTGTTGACTGGACTGACTCTCCAGAGTACTGATAATGATGTGAATCAAATGTGTTGACTGACTGACTGACTCTCCAGAGTACTGATAATGATGTGAATCAAATGTGTTGACTGGACTGACTCTCCAGAGTACTGATAATGATGTGAATCAAATGTGTTGACTGGACTGACTCTCCAGAGTACTGATAATGATCTGAATCAAATGTGTTGACTGGGACTGACTCTCAGAGTACTGATAATGATCTGAATCAAATGTGTTGACTGGACTGATTCTCCAGAGTACTGATAATGATCTGAATCAAATGTGTTGACTGGACTGACTCTCCAGAGTACTGATAATGATGAATCAAATGTGTTGACTGGACTGACTCTCCAGAGTACTGATAATGATGTGAATCAAAATGTGTTGACTGGACTGACTCTCTGTAGTGCTAATAATGATGTGAATCAAATGTGTTGACTGGACTGACTCTCCAGAGTACTGATAATGATGAATCAAATGTGTTGAACTGGACTGACTCTCCCAGAGTAATGATAATGATCTGAATCAAATGTGTACTGACTGGACTGACTCTCCAGAGTACTGATAATGATCTGAATCAAATGTGTTGACTGACTGGACTGACTCTCCAGGTACTGATAATGATGTGCATCAAATGTGTTGACTGGACTGACTCTCCAGATGATAATGAATCTGAATCAAAATGTGTTGACTGGACTGACTCTCCAGAGTACTGATAATGATCTGAATCAAATGTGTTGACTGACTGATTCTCAGAGTACTGATAATGATCTGAATCAAATGTGTTGACTGACTGATTCTCCAGAGTACTGATAATGATCTGAATCAAATGTGTTGACTGGACTGATTCTCCAGAGTACTGATAATGATCTGAATCAAATGTGTTGACTGGACTGATTCTCCAGGTACTGGTAATGATCTAGAATCAAATGTGTTGACTGACTGATTCTCCAGAGTACTGATAATGATGTGAATCAAATGTGTTGACTGACTGATTCTCCAGAGTACTGATAATGATCTGAATCAAATGTGTTGACTGATTCTCCAGAGTACTGATAATGATCTGAATCAAATGTGTTGACTGGACTGATTCTTCAGAGTACTGATAATGATGTGAATCAAATGTGTTGACTGGACTGACTCTCTAGAGTACTGATAATGATGAATCAAATGTGTTGACTGGACTGACTCTCCAGATACTGATAATGATCTGAATCAAATGTGTTGACTGGACTGATTCTCCAGAGTACTGATAATGATGTGAATCAAATGTGTTGACTGGACTGACTCTCCAGTACTGATAATGATCTGAATCAAATGTGTTGACTGGACTGACTTCTTCCAGAGTACTGATAATGATCTGAATCAAATGTGTTGACTGGACTGATTCTCCAGAGTACTGATAATGATGTGACAAATGGTTACTGGACTTCTCAGAGTACTGATAATGATCTGAATCAAATGTGTTGACTGGACTGACTCTCCAGAGTACTGATAATGATGTGAATCAAATGTGTTGACTGGACTGATTCTCAGAGTACTGATAATGATGTGAATCAAATGTGTTGACTGGACTGACTCTCAGAGTACTGATAATGATCTGAATCAAATGTGTTGACTGGACTGATTCTCAGGTACTGATAATGATCTGAATCAAATGTGTTGACTGGACTGATTCTCCAGAGTACTGATAATGATCTGAATCAAATGTGTTGACTGGACTGATTCTCCAGAGTACTGATAATGATCTGAATCAAATGGGCCTGGACTGACTCTCCAGGGGAAGTACTGATAATGATCTGAATCAAATGTGTTGACCCGGACTGACTTAACAGGGTAATGATAACAGCGGTAATCAAATGTGTTAACTGGGATGACTCTCTAACAGCTGTATAAGATCTGAATCAAATGTGTTGACTGGACTTCACTCTCCTGGTAATGATAATGATCTGAATCAAATGGGATGACTGGACTGACTCTCCAGAGTAATGATACCAGGAGAGTTAAATGTGTTGACTGGACTGCCTTCAGAGTACTGATACAGCTGTATACCAGGATGTGTTGACTGGGATGAGGGCCTTCAACATACTGATAATGATGTGAATCAAATGTGTTGACTGGACTGATTCTCCATCTAAATGCGGTATCCAAATGTGTTGACTGGATGATTCTCCAGAGTACTGTATGATGGGAGGTTAAATGTGTTGACTGGAGGGCCTTCATCTAACAGCTGATAATGATCTGGAGATTAAATGGATGAGGGCCTGACATCTAACAGCTGTAATGAGGAGAGTTAAATGGATGAGGGCCTTCATCTAACAGCTGTACTGATCAGGAGAGTTAAGGGCCTTCATCTAACAGCGGTATACCAGGAGAGTTAACAGGGATGAGGGGCCTTCATCTAACAGCTGTATACCAGGAGTTAACAGGGATGAGGGCCTTCATCTAACAGCTGTATACCAGGAGAGTTAACAGGGATGAGGGCCTTCATCGAATAGCTGTATACCAGGCCATGAGAGTTAACAGGAGTGGGGGCCTTCATCTAATAGGAGGTGAGTTAACAGGAGCAGAGCCAGAGATCTGATACATGGCGAGATAACCACCGGGCCAGAGTTAACGTTGAGGAGAACTCTATCTTACTGGGAGCATCAAGGCCAAGGCAGGACATTTAATCCACATTGTGGAACATTAACTAGTGGCAATGAGGGCCTTCAGGAACAGCTGTACAAACCAGGAAACACACTTAACAGGGATTCACACACCTTCACACTCAAACACACAAGCCAGCTGTGTGAGGCAGATGGAGAGTTAACAGGGGATCTCAATTGGTTGACTTCATTTAACAGCAATCTGCACTTAAGTGTGTTAAAACCTGTTACCGTGGCTGAGGCCTTCATCTTTAGTTCAATATACTTACCCTACCCAGGAGCATCAAGCTAAACGCACAGCGACAGGGCATTAAGTATTCTTTACAACGGTATACAGACACCACCGTTAATGGGGATGAGGTCACAGCCTTCACGACAAAGCAAAGGAGGAGTTAACAGGGATGAGGGCCTTCCTGAATGATTCATTACCATCTGTACAGTACCAGTCAGAGTTTGGAAACACCGCTCATTCAAGGTTTTCTTTATTTGGACTATTTCTACATTGTAGAATAACAGGGTGAGGGCATCAAAACTATGAAATAACACACGGTATACCAGGAGGTAACCAAAATGAGTGTTAAACAAATCAAAATGTATTTTATATTTGAGATTCTTCAAAGTAGACACCCTTTGCCTTGATGACAGCTTTGCACACACTTCATTCTCTCAACCAGCTTCACCTAATGCTTTTCAACAGTCTTGAAGGAGTTCCCACATGCTAAGCACTTGTTGGCTGCCTTCATCTAACAGCTGTATAAACCATCTCAATTGGGTTGACAGGGATGAGTGGCCTTCATCCCAATGCAGCACTCCATCACCTTCCTTCTTGGTAAATATCCCTTACACAGCCTGGAGGTGTGTTGGATCTGTCCTGTTGAAAAACTGTATACCAGGCCAAACCAGATGTAATGGCGTATTGCTGCAGAATGCTGGTAGCCTGTAACATGGTTCACCTGTAACGTGGTTCACCTTAACATGGTTCACCTGCAGAGCCAGAGTGGTGACCCCTGTAACATGGCAGAGATAACCTGTAACGTGGTTGACCTGTAACGTGGTTCACCTTGGGGAGAGCACTCCTGTATCACACCTGTAACATGGTTGACCTGCGTGGTTGACATGTAACGTGGTTCACCTGTAAACGTGGTTAATCTGTACATTGGAACATTGCTAGTGGCAACCTGAGTGGTTCCCTGTAACAGGAACACGCACACCTGTAACGTGGTCCACCTATAACATGGTTCACCTGTAACATGGTTGACCTGTAACGTGGTTGACCTGTAACATGGTTCACCTGTAACATGGTTCACCTGTAACATGGTTCACCTGTAACATGGTTGACCTGTAACATGGTTGACCTGCAACATGGTTGACCTGCGTGGTTCACCTGTAACATGAACACCTGTAACATGGTTGACCTGCGTGGCGTTGACCTGTAACATGGTTCACCTGCAACATGGTTTACCTGTAACATGGTTCACCTGTAACATGGTTTACCTGTGTATGGTTCACCTGTAACATGGTTCACCTGTAGCATTAGTCCACCTGTAACATGGTTCACTGCATTGGTCCACCTGTAACATGGTTGACCTGTAACATGGTTTACCTGTAACATGGTCCACCTGTAACATGGTTCACCTGTAACATGGTTGACTGTAACATGGTTACCTGTATTACCTCTAACAGACCACCACCGTCCACCTGGGGGTTTGACCTGTAACAGCCAATTTCACCTGTACAAAGTCCAAGGGAACAGTTCACCTGTAACATGGTTCACCTGTAGAATCCTCTCCTGAATGATTCATTACCATGGTTGACCTGTAACATGGTTTACCTGTCAAAAGTTTGGTAACACCGACTCACCTCTAACGTTTTCCACCTGTAACATGGACTACCTGTACATTGTTCACCTGTAATAATTCACCTGTAAGACATCCACCTGTAACATATGAAATAACCTGTAACATATGGACTCATGTAGTAACCTGTAAAGTGTTAAACCTGCAAAATATATTTTATATTTGAGATTCACATGCAAAAGTGGTTCACCTGTGCCAGGTTGACCTGAACAGCTTTGCCTGTAACATGGTTCACTGTAACATTCTGACTCAACCAGCTTGACTCTGTAATGCTTTACCTGTAACAGTCCACATGAAGGAGTTCCCTGTAACATGGTTCACATGCAACGTGGTTGGCCTGTAACGTGGTTCACCTGTAACATGGTTCACCTGCAGTCCTGTAACTGGTTGACATGTCCAACCCAAAACCATCTCAATTGTGGTTGAGATTGGGTGATTGTGTAACTAGGTCATCCTGATGCAGCACCTGTAACATCACCTGTCCGTGGTTCACCTGTGGTAAAACATGGTTCCCTGCACAGCCTGGAGGTGTGTTGACCTGTAACATGGTCCTGTAAAAACCTGTAACATGGTTAACCCACCATGCTCAAACCTGCAACATGTAACCTGGCGTGGTTGTAACATGCACCTGAATGGTTGACCTGTAGCGTGGTTGACCTGTAACATGGTTCACCTGTAACGTGGTTCACCTGTAACATGGTTTACCTGCAACATGGTTTACCTGTAATGTGGTTCACCTGTAACATGGTTCACCTGTAACGTGGTTCACCTGTAACATGGTTCACCTGTAACATGGTTTACCTGTAATGTGGTTCACCTGTAACATGGTTGACCTGTAATGTGGTTGACCTGTAACGTGGTTGACCTGTAACGTGGTTCACCTGTAACGTGGTTCACCTGTAACGTGGTTCACCTGTAACATGGTTCACCTGTAACATGGTTGACCTGTAACGTGGTTGACCTGTAACGTGGTTCACCTGTAACGTGGTTCATCTGTAACGTGGTTCACCTGTAACATGGTTAACCTGTAACGTGGTTCACCTGTAACATGGTTGACCTGTAACGTGGTTCACCTGTAACGTGGTCCACCTATAACATGGTTCACCTGTAACATGGTTGACCTGTAACGTGGTTGACCTGTAACATGGTTCACCTGTAACATGGTTGACCTGTAACATGGTTCACCTGTAACATGGTTGACCTGTAACGTGGTTGACCTGTAACGTGAGATCCCACCTGCAAGTGGTTCACCTGTAACATGGTTCACGTACAACGTGGTTCACCTGTAACATGGTTGACCTGTAACATGGTTTACCTGTAACATGGTTCACCTGTAACATGGTTGACCTGTAACGTGGTTGACCTGTAACATGGTTTACCTGTAACATGGTCCACATGTAACGTGGTTCACCTGTAACATGGTTCACATGCAACGTGGTTCACCTGTAACATGGTTCGACCTGTAACATGGTTTACCTGTAACATGGTTCACCTGTAACATGGTTGACCTGTAACATGGTTGACCTGTAACATGGTTTACCTGTAACATGGTTCACCTGTAACATGGTTGACCTGTAACGTGGTTGACCTGTAACATGGTTCACCTGCAACATGGTTTACCTGTAACATGGTTCACCTGTAACATGGTTTACCTGTAATATGGTTCACCTGTAACATGGTTCACCTGTAACGTGGTCCACCTGTAACATGGTTCACCTGTAACGTGGTCCACCTGTAACATGGTTGACCTGTAACATGGTTTACCTGTAACATGGTCCACCTGTAACATGGTTCACCTGTAACATGGTTGACCTGTAACATGGTTTACCTGTAACATGGTCCACCTCTAACGTTGTCCACCTGTAACATGGTCCACCTGTAACATGGTTCACCTGTAACATGGTTCACCTGTAACGTGGTTCACCTGTAACGTGGTCCACCTGTAACATGGTTCACCTGCAGCATGGTTCACCGGTAACGTGGTTCACCTGTAACGTGGTCCACCTGTAACATGGTTGACCTGTAACATGGTTTACCTGTAACATGGTTTACCTGTAACATGGTCCACCTCTAACGTTGTCCACCTGTAACATGGTCCACCTGTAACATGGTTCACCTGTAACGTGGTTCACCTGTAACGTGGTCCACCTGTAACATGGTTGACCTGTAACATGGTTCACCTGTAACATGGTTGACCTGTAACGTGGTTGACCTGTAACGTGGTCCACCTGCAACGTGGTTCACCTGTAACATGGTTCACATGCAACGTGGTTCACCTGTAACATGGTTGACCTGTAACATGGTTTACCTGTAACATGGTTCACCTGTAACATGGTTGACCTGTAACGTGGTTGACCTGTAACATGGTTTACCTGTAACATGGTCCACATGTAACGTGGTTCACCTGTAACATGGTTCACATGCAACGTGGTTCACCTGTAACATGGTTCACCTGTAACATGGTTTACCTGTAACATGGTTCACCTGTAACGTGGTTGACATGTACCTGTACGTGGTTCTACCTGTAACATGGTTAACCTGTAACGTGGTTCACCTGTAACATGGTTCACCAGCAACGTGGTTCACAGGGATGGACATGTGTGCGAACCGCAGCATGCCAGTGTAGCAGGTAGTGATGTAGTACGCCCCATGTGTTTGGTCAAACTGGTGACTTATGCAAGACTTACCATGTTTAGCTTGGATGATGGGTGAATGGTTCTCTCTCTCTCTCTCTCTCTCTCTCTCTCTCTCTCTCTCTCTCTCTCTTTCACACAGTAGCATCTCTGATGTCCTAGTTTGATCACACACAGTAGCATCTCTGATGTCCTAGTTGGACCACACACAGTAGCATCTCTGATATCCTAGTTGGACCACACACAGTAGCATCTCTGATGTCCTAGTTTGATCACACACAGTAGCATCTCTGATGTCCTAGTTGGACCACACACAGTAGCATCTCTGATGTCCTAGTTGGACCACACACAGTAGCATCTCTGATGTCCTAGTTGGACCACACACAGTAGCATCTCTGATGTCCTAGTTGGACCACACACAGTAGCATGTTTGATAATGGGCTCCCAAGTGGTGCAGTGGTCTAAGGAACTGCATCTCAGTGCAAGAGCCATCACTTACAGTACCTGGTTCAAATCCAGGCTGTATAACATCTGGCTGTGATTGGGAGTCCCATAGGATTGTGCACAATTGGCCCAGTGAAGTCTGCGGTAGGCAGTCATTGTAAATAAGAATTTGTTATTAATTGACTTGCCTAGTTAAAGTTAAAATGTTTTAGTTTGACCACACAGTAGCATCTCTCCTCTTCCAGGTGCGTCAGAGCCACATCGTTCTACGGTACAAGCGCTATCATGTGTTCTTACAAATGAAATCAAGCTTTATTTATACAGCACATTTCAGACATGGAATGCAATGCAACGTGCTTCACAGGGGGGGGGAAATAAAAAAATAAAAAAATAAAAATATAAGCTGAAATATTTACTACAGAAGATAAACATAAGATTTTTTTTTTTTAAAGAATGACACAAACCGAACAACTAAAAAACATCCTGAGGAAAGCAAAGGTAAAAAGATGTGTTCTAAGATCTCTTTTAAATATGTCCTCAGGTTTTACGGCAGGCTATTCCAGAGGCTGGGGTCATACTAACTTAAGGTTGCCTCTCCATACCTCTTGATCCTAGGCTTTGGGATAGTTAAAAGGTCAGCGCCAGAGGATGTGAGGGACCTACTGGGCACGTAACTTAAAAGCATGTCTGACATGTATAGGGGTGAACAATCGTGGATTGATTTAAAAATCAATAGAAGAATCTTTAAATTAATTCTAAAACTCACAGGCAGCCAGTGCAGAAATCTTAA